>NC_012871.2:32180184-32186454 GCF_000003195.3 Sorghum bicolor
CGAATTCGAAATTGCGAGTAGGTGCACGGTCTGTCATAATGCACCATAGGATAAGAAACCATTTGGGACGCACCCAATGGTACTCCTAGGTCAAGGGGCTCAAGTGAAAGTTCGGTTTGGTCTGTTTGGAGATAGTGCTAATCTTGATGCAAGATAGATACATGGTTTCCATGGAACATACAATATGCTGAGAAATCAATTAGGACGCACCTGATATAACTCCTTGATGATGTGTGTCATATGGAATCTTGCTTCGGTTCGATTAGAGACAGTGTTAGTTTTGGTATAAGATATGTGCACGGTTTACGCCTAATGCACCATAGGCTAAGAAACTATTTTAGACGCACCCGATGGTACTCGTAGTTGAAGAGGCTCAAGTGAAGGCTCGATTTGGTCTGTTCGGATATAGTGCTAATCTTGATGCAAGATAGTTGCACAGTTTGCATGGAACGTATCATATGTTTTGAAATCAATTTGGACGCACCCAATGGAACTCCTAGATGACGTGTGTCGTATGGAATCTCACTTCGGACTGTTTGGAGACAATGTTAGTTTCGGTGCAAGATCGGTGCATAGTTTGTGCCTAATGCACCATAGTCTAAGAAACCATTTTTGACGCACCTCTTTGTACTCCTAGATGAAGAAGCTCAAGTGGAAGCTTAGTTCGGTCTGTTTGTAGATAGTGCTAATCATGATGCAAGATAGGTGCACGGTTTGCATGGAACATGCCATATGCTTGGAAATCAATTTGGATGCACCCGATGGAACTCCTTGATGACGTGTGTCATATGGAATCTCGCTTTGGTCTGTTTAGAAACAGTGTTAGTTTCGGTGCAAGATATGTGCATGGTTTGTGCCTAATGCACCTAGTCTAAGAAACCATTTTGAATCCACATGTTGGTACTTCGGTGAAGAGGCTCAAGTTGAAGCTCGGTTTGATCTGTTTAGAGATAGTGCTAATCTTGATGCAAGATAGGTGCATGATTTGCAAGGACCATACCATATGCTTAGAAATCAATTTGGATGCACCCAATGGAACTCTTATATGACGTGTGTCATATGGAATCTTGCTTCGGTCCATTTGTAGACATTGTTAGTTTTAGTGCAAGATAGGTGCACATTTTGCGCCTAATGCTCCATAGTCTAAGAAACCATTTTGGACGTACTATTTAGTACTGCTAGTTGAAGAGGCTCAAGTGGAAGCTTGGTTAAGTCGGTTTGGAGATAGTGCTAATCCTTATGCAAGGTAGGTGCATCGAACAGACCATATGCTTGGAAATCAATTTGGATGCACCAGATGGAACTCCTTGATGACGTGTGTCATATGGAATCTTGCTTCGGTCCATTTGGAGATATTGTTAGTTTTAGTGCAAGATAAGTGCACAGTTTGCACCTAATGCACCTAGTCTAAGAAACCATTTTGGATGCACCTGTTGGTACTTCGGTGAAGAGGCTCAAGTTGAAGCTCGGTTTGATCTGTTTAGAGATAGTGCTAATCTTGATGCAAGATAGGTGCATGATTTGCAAGGACCATACCATATGCTTAGAAATCAATTTGGACGCACCCAATGGAACTCTTATATGACGTGTGTCATATGGAATCTTGCTTCGGTCCGTTTGTAGACATTGTTAGTTTTAGTGCAAGATAGGTGCACATTTTGCGCCTAATGCTCCATAGTCTAAGAAACCATTTTGGACGTACTATTTAGTACTGCTAGGTGAAGAGGCTCAAGTGGAAGCTTGGTTAAGTCGGTTTGGAGATAGTGCTAATCCTTATGCAAGGTAGGTGCATCGAACAGACCATATGCTTGGAAATCAATTTGGATGCACCCGATGGAACTCCTTGATGATGTGTGTCATATGGAATCTCGCTTTGGTCTGTTAAGAAACAATGTTAGTTTCGGTGCAAGATATGTGCACAGTTTGCCCCTAATGCACCATAGTCTAAGAAACCATTTTAGACGCACTTGTTGGTACTCCTAGGTGAAGGGGCTCAAGTGGATGCTCGGTTCGGTCTGTTTGGAGATAGTGCTAACGTTGATGCAAGATAGGTGCACGGTTTTCATGGAACAACCAAATGCTTGGAAAACAATCTGGACACACATGATGGAACTCCTAGATGACGTGTGTCAAACGAAATCTTGCTTCGGTCTGTTTTGAGACAGTGTTAGTTTCGGTGCAAGATACGTGCAAGGTTTGCGTATAATGCAGCATAGGCTAAGAAACCATTTTGGACGCACCCGTCCTTGGTAAAAGGCTCAACTGAAAGCTCAGTTTGGTCTATTTGGAGATAGTGCTAATCTTGATGCAAGATAGATGCACGGTTTGCATGGAACGTACCATATGCTTAGAAATTAATTTGGACACACCCGATAGAACTCCTTGACGACGTGTGTCATTTGGAATCTTGCTTTGGTGTGCTTAGAGACAGTATTAGTTTCGGTGCAAGATATATGCACGGTTTGCGCCTAATGCACCAAAGTCTAAGAAACCATTTTGGAAGCACCTGTTGGTACTCCTAGGTGAAGAGGTGGAGGCTTGGTTCGGTCTGTTTAGAGATAGTGCTAATCTTGATGCAAGATATGTGCACCATATGCTCAGAAATCAATTTGGACGCAATAAATGGAACTCTTAGATGACATGTGTCATGGAATCTCACTTCGGTCCGTTTAGAGACAGTTTTAGTTTTGGTAGAAGATATGTGCACGGTTTACGCCTAATGCACCATAGGCTAAGAAACCATTTTAGACGCACCCGATGGTACTCGTAGTTGAAGAGGCTCAAGTGAAGGCTCGATTTGGTCTGTTCGGATATAGTGCTAATCTTGATGCAAGATAGTTGCACAGTTTGCATGGAATGTACCATATGTTATGAAATCAATTTGGACACAGCCAATAGAACTCCTAGATGACGTGTGTCATATGGAATCTCGCTTCGGTCTGTTTGGAGACAATGTTAGTTTCAGTGCAAGATAGGTGTGTAGTTTGTGCCTAATGCACCATAGTCTAAGAAACCATTTTTGACGCACCTGTTTGTACTCCTAGATGAAGAAGCTCAAGTGGAAGCTCGGTTCGGTGTGTTTGGAGATAGTGCTAATCTTGATGCAAGATAGGTTCACGGTTTGCATGGAACATACCATATGCCTGGAAATCAATTTGGATGCACCTATTGGTACTTCAGTGAAGAGGCTCAAGTGGAAGCTCGATTTGATCTGTTTGGAGATAGTGCTAATCTTGATGCAAGATAGGTGCATGATTTGCAAGAAACATACCATATGCTTAGAAATCAATTTGGACGCACCCAATGGAACTCCTAGATGACGTGTGTCATATGGAATCTTGCTTCGGTCCGTTTGTAGACATTGTAAGTTTTAGTGCAAGATAGGTGCACAGTTTGCACCTAATGCACCATAGTCTAAGAAACCATTTTGGATGCACTATTTGGTACTCCTGGGTGAAGAGGCTCAAGTGGAAGCTTGGTTCGGTCAGTTTGGAGATATTGCTAATCTTTCTGCAAGGTAGGTGCATGGTTTGCATGGAACATACCATATGCTTGGAAATCAATTTGGATGCACCCGATGATCTCCTTGATGACGCGTGTCACATGGAATCTTGATTTGGTCCATTTAGAGACATTGTTAGTTTCGGTGCAAGATAGGTGCACAGTTTGCACCTAATGCACCATAGTCTAAGAAACCATTTTGGACGCACTTGTTGGTACTCCTAGGTGAAGGGGCTAAAGTGGAAGGTTCGATGTGTGTGCAGATAGTGCTAATCTTGATGCAAGATAGGTGCACGGTTTGCATGGAACATACCAAATGCTTGGAAAACAATCTGGACGCACATGATGGAACTCCTAGATGACGTGTGTCATATGAAATCTTGCTTTAGTGTGTTTGGAGACAGTGTTAGTTTCAGTGCAAGATAGGTGCACATAATGCAGCATAGGCTAAGAAACCATTTTGGACGCACCTAATGGTAGTTCTAGGTAAAAGGCTCAAGTGAAAGCTCGGTTTGGTCTATTTGGAGAAAGTGCTAATCTTGATGCAAGATAGATGCATGGTCTGGATGGAACGTACCATATGCTTAGAAATTAATTTGGACACACTCAATAGAACTCCTTGATGATGTGCGTCATATGGAATCTCGCTTTGGTGTGCTTAGAGACATTATTAGTTTCGGTGCAAGATATGTGCACGGTTTCCGCCTAATGCACAAAAGTCTAAGAAACCATTTTGGAAGCACATGTTGGTACTCCTAGGTGAAGATGCTCAAGTGGAGGCTTGGTTTGGTCTGTTTAGAGATAGTGCTAATCTTGATGCAAGATAGGTGCACCTTATGCAGAAATCAATTTGGACGCACGAGATGGAACTCCTAGATGACATGTGTCATATGGAATCTCACATCGGTCCGTTTAGAGACAGGGTTAGTTTCGGTGCAAGATAGGTGCACTGTTTGCACCTAATGCACCATGGGATAAGAAACCATTTTGGATGCACCCGATGGTACTTCTAGGTCAAGGTGCTTAAGTGAAAGCTCGGTTTGGTCTGTTTGGAGATAGTGCTAATCTTGATGCAAGATAGATGCACGGTTTGCATGGAACATACGATATGGTCAGAAATCAATTAGGACGCACTTGATGTAACTCCTTGATGATGTGTGTCATATGGAATCTTGCTTCGGTTCGTTTAGAGACATTGTTAGTTTTGTAGAAGATATGTGCACGGTTTACGCCTAATGCACCATAGGCTAAGAAACCATTTTAGATGCACTCGATGGTACTCGTAGTTGAAGAGGCTCAAGTGGAGGCTCAATTTGGTCTGTTCGGATATAGTGTTAATCTTGAAGCAAGATGGTTGCACAGTTTGCATGGAACGTACCATATGTTTTGATATCAAGTTTGGACACACCCAATGCAACTCCTAGATGAAGACAACGTTAGTTTTGGTGCAAGATAGGTGCATAGTTTGTGCCTAATGCACCATAGTCTAAGAAACCATTTTTGACGCACCTATTTGTACTCCTAGATGAAGAGGCTCAAGTGGAAGCTCGGTTCGGTCTCTTTAGAGATAGTGCTAATCTTGATGCAAGATAGGTGCACGGTTTGCATGGAACATACCATATGCTTGGAAATCAATTTGGATGCACCTGATGGAACTCCATGATGACGTGTGTCATATGGAATCTCGCTTTGGTCTGTTTAGAAACAGTGTTAGTGTCGGTGCAAGATATGTGCATGGTTTGCGCCTAATGCACCATAGTCTAAGAAACCATTTTGGAAGCACCTGTTGGTACTTTGGTGAAGAGGCTCAAGTGAAAGCTCGGTTTGATCTGTTTGGAGATAGTGCTAATCTTGATGCAAGATAGTTGCATAGTTTGCATGGAACGTACCATATGTTATGAAATCAATTTGGACGCACCCAATGGAACTCCTAGATGACGTGTGTCATATGGAATCTTGCTTTGGTCCGTTGGTAGACATTGTAAGTTTCAGTGCAAGATAGGTGCACAGTTTGCGCCTAATGCACCATAGTCTAAGAAACCATTTTGGACGCACTATTTAGTACTCTTGGATGAAGAGGCTCAAGTGGAAGTTTGGTTCGGTCAGTCTGGAGATAGTGCTAATCCTTATGCAAGGTAGGTGCATGGTTTACATGGAACATACCATATGCTTGGAAATCAATTTGGATGCACCCGATGGACCTCCTTGATGACGTGTGTCATATGGAATCTCGCTTCGGTCCATTTGGAGACATTGTTAGTTTTGGTGCAAGATAGGTGCACAGTTTGCACCTAATGGACCATAATCTAAGAAACCATTTTGGTCGCACTTGTTGGTACTCCTAGGTGAAGGGGATCAAGTGGATGCTCGGTTCGGTCTGTTTGGAGATAGTGCTAATTTTGATGCAAGATAGGTGGACGGTTTGCATGGAACACACCAAATGCTTGGAAATCAATCTGGACGCACATGATGGAACTCCTAGATGACGTGTGTCATACGAAATCTTGCTTCGGTCTATTTGGAGACAATGTTAGTTTTGGTGCAAGATAGGTGCAAGGTTTGCACATAATGCAACATAGGCTAAGAAACCATTTTGGACGCACCCGATGGTACTCCTAGGTAAAAGGCTCAAGTGAAAGCTCAGTTTGGTCTATTTGGAGATTGTGCTAATCTTGATGCAAGAAAGATGCACGGTCTGCTTGGAACGTACCATATGCATAGAAATTAATTTGGACACACCCCATATAACTCCTTGATGATGTGTGTCAT
>NC_012871.2:32186706-32313525 GCF_000003195.3 Sorghum bicolor
AGCACCTGTTCGTACTCCTAGGTGAAGAGGCTCAAGTGGAGGCTCGGTTCGGTCTGTTTAGAGATATGGTGTATTGGGCACAAACCGCGCACCTATCTTGCACCAAAACTAACACTATCTCCAAACAGACCAAAGCAAGATATCAGATGACACACATCATCTAGGAGTTCTATTGGGTGCGTCTATATTGACTTTTAAGCATATGGTATGTTCCATGCAAACTGTGCACCTATCTTACATGAAGATTAGCACTATCTCCAAACATATCGTACCGAGCTTTCACTCTAGTCTCTTCACCTAGAAGTACCATTAGGTGCTTCCACAACTGTTTCTAAGCCTATGGTGCATTACGCGCACACCGTGCACCTATCTTGTACCGAAACTAACACTATCTACAAATGGACTGAAGTGAGATTCCATATGACACACATCACCTAGGAGTTCTATCGGGTGCGTCCAAACTGATTTCTGAGCATATGGTACGTTCCATGCAAACCGTGCACCAATCTTGCGTCAAGATTTGTAGTATCTCCAAACAGACCGAACCAAGCTTCCACTTGAGCCTACCAAGCTTCCACTTGAGCCTCTTCACTTAGGAGTACCAAGAGGTGCGTCCAAAATGGTTTCTTAGGCTATGGTGCATTAGGCGCAAACCGTACACCTGTCTTGCACTAAAACTAACACTGTCTCCAAATAGACCAAAGTGTGATTCCATATGACACACGTCATTTCAGAGTTCCATCGGGTGCGTCCAAATTGATTTATGAGCATATGGTACGTTTCAAGCATATGGTATGTCCCATGCAAACTGTGCACCTATCTTGCATCAAGATTTGGACTATCTCCAAATAGACTGAACCAAGCTTCCACTTGAGCCTCTTCAGCTAGGAGTTCTATCAGGTGCATCCAAATTGAATTTTGAGCGTATGATACGTTCCATGCAAACCGTGCAATCTTGCATCAAGATTAGCACTGTCTCCAAACAGACCGAACCAACCTTCCACTTGAGCCTCTTCAGCTAGGAGTACCATTGGCTGCATCCAAAATGGTTTCTTAGAGTATGGTGCATTAAGCACAAACAGTGCACCTATCTTGCACCGAAACTAACACTATCTCCAAATAGACCAAAGCGATATTAGATGACACACACCATCTATGAGTTCTATCGGGTGCGTGCAAATTGATTTTCAAGCATATGGTACGTTCCATACAAACCTTGCACCTATCTTACATGAAGAGTAGCACTATCTCCAAATAGATCTTACCAAGCTTTCACTTGAGCCTCTTCACCTAGGAGTACCATCGGGTGCTTCCACAGCTGTTTCTAAGCCTATGGTGCATTAGGCGCACACCGTGCACCTATCTTACACCGAAACTAACACTATCTCCAAACGGATCAAGTTGAGATTCCATATGACACACGTCATCTAGGAGTTCTATCGGGTGCGTCCAAATTTATTTCTGAGTATATGGTACATCCATGCAAACCGTGCACCTGTCTTGCGTCAAGATTAGCACAATTTCCAAACAGACCAAACCGAGCTTCCACTTGAGCCTCTTCAGCTAGGAGTACAATCGGGTGCGTCCAAATTGGTTTCTTAGGCTATGGTGCATTAGGCATAAACCGTGCACCTATCTTGCATTGAAACTAACACTGTCTCCAAACGGGCGAAGCGAGATTCCATATGACACAAGTCACTAGGAGTTCCATCAGGTGCATCCAAATTGATTGTCAAGAATATGGTATGTCCCATGCAAACCGTGCACCTATCTTGCATCAAGATTAGCACTATCTCCAAATAGACCGAACCAAGTTTCCACTTGAGCCTCTTCAGCTAAGAGTTCCATCAGGTGCGTCCAAATTGATTTCCAAGCATATGGTATGTTCCATGCAAACCGTGCAACTATCTTGCATCAAGATTAGCACTATCTCCAAATAGACCGAACCGAGCTTCCTCTTGAGCCTCTTCAGCTAGGAGTACCATCGGGTGCGTCCAAAATGGTTTCTTAGTATTATGGTGCATTTGGCACAAACCGTGCACCTATCTTGCACCGAAATTAACACCATCTCCAACCAGACCATAGTGAGATATTAGATGTCATACACCATCTAGGAGTTCTATCGGGTGCGTCCAAATTGATTTTCAAGCATATGGTATGTTCCATACAAACCGTACACCTATCTTACATGAAGATTAGCACTATCTCCAAACAGGTCATACCGAGATTTCACTTTAGCCTCTTCACCTAGGAGTACCATCGGGTGCTTCCACAACTGTTTCTAAGCCTATGGTGCATTAGGCACACATCGTGCACCTATCTTACACCGAAACTAACACTATCTCCAAACGGATCAAAGTGAGATTCCATATGACACACGTCATCTAGGAGTTCTATCAAGTGCGTCAAAATTGATTTCCGAGCATATGGTACGTTCCATGCATACCGTGCACCTATCTTGCGTCAAGATTTGTAGTATCTCCAAACAGACCGAACCAAGCTTCCACTTGAGCCTCTTCACCTAGGAGTACCAACAGGGGCATCTAAAATGGTTTCTTAGGCTATGGTGCATTAGGCATAAACTGTGCACCTATCTTGCACTGAAACTAACAGTCTCCAAATAGATGAAGTGAGATTCCATATGACACACGTCATCTAGGAGTTCCATCACGTGCATCCAAATCGATTTTCAAGCATATGGTATTTCCCATGCAAACCGTGCACCTATTTTGCATCAAGATTAGCACTATCTCCAAAGAAACCATACCAAGCTTTCACTTGTGCCCCTTTACCTAGGAATACCATTGGGTGCGTCAAAAATTGTTTCTTAGCCTATCGTGCATTAGGCGCAAACAGTGCACCTTTCTTGCACCGAAACTAACACTGTCTCCAAAGAGTACCATCGGGTGCTTCCACAAGTGTTTCTAATCCTATGGTGCATTAGGTGCATATCGTGCACCTATCTTACACCGAAACTAACACTATCTCCAAATGGACCGAAGTGAGATTTCATATGACACACGTCATCTAGGAGTTCTATCGGGTGCGTCCAAATTATTTTCCTAGCATATGGTACGTCCATGTAAACCGTGCACCTATCTTGCGTCAAGATTAGCACTATCTCCAAACAGACCAAACTGAGCTTCCACTTGAGCCTCTTCATTTAGGAGTACAATCAGGTGCGTCCAAAAGAGTTTGTTAGAGTATGGTGCATTAGGCACAAACCATGCACCTATCTTGCACCAAAACTAACACTATCTCCAAACGGACCAAAGCAAGGTTACATATGACATACAACATCTAGTAGTTCCATCAGGCGTGTCCAAATTGATTTCAGGCATATAGTACGTTACTTGCAAACCGTGCACCTATCTTGCATCAAGATTAGCAGTATCTCCAAACAGACCAAACCAAGCTTCCACTTGAGTCTCTTCACCTAGGAGAAGCAACATGTGCGTCCATAATTGTTTCTTATGCTATTGTGCATTAGGCGCAAACTGTGCACATATCTTCCACCAAACCTAACACTACCTCCAAACAGACCATAGTGAGATTTCATATGACACACATCATCTAGGAGTTCCATCGGGTGTGTCCAAATTGATTTCCGAGCATATAGTACGTTTCATGCAAACCGTGCACCTATCTTGCATCAAGATTAGCACTATCTCCAAACAAACCGAACCGAGCATCCACTTGAGACTCTTTAGCTAGGAGCACAATCGGGTGCCTCCAAAATGGTTTGTTAGAGTATGGTGCATTAGGCACAAACCATGCACCTATCTTGCACTGAAACTAACACTATCTCCAAACAAAAAAAGTGAGATATCAGATGACACACATCACCTAGGAGTTCTATAGGGTGTGTCCAAATTGATTTCCAAGCATATAGTATGTTCCATGCAAACCGTGCACCTATCTTGCATGAAGATTAGCACTATCTCCAAACAAATCGTACCAAGCTTTCACTTGAGCCTCTTCAACTCAGAGTACCATCAGGTGCTTCCACAATGGTTTTTGAGCCTATGGTACATTAGGCGCAAACCGTACACTTATCTTGCACCAAACCTAACACTATCTCTAAATGGACCGAAGTGAGATTCCATATTACACACGTCATCTAGGAGTTCTATTGGGTGCGTCCAAATTGATTTTCGAGCATATGGTATGTCCATGCAAACCGGGCACCTATCTTGCGTCAAGATTAGCACTATCTCCAAACAAACCAAACCGAGCTTCCACTTGTGCCTCTTATGCTAGGAGTACAATCAGGTGTGTCCAAAATGGTTTGTTAGAGTATGGTGCATTAGGCACAAACCGTGCACCTATCTTGCACCGAAACCAACACTATCTCCAAACAGACCAAGACGAGGTTACATATGACACATGACATCTAGGAGTTCCATCGGATGCGTCCAAATTGATTTCCAAGGATATGGTACATTCCATGCAAACCATGCACCTATCTTGCATCAAGATTAGCAGTACCTCCAAATAGACCGAACCCAAGCTTCCACTTGAGCCTCTTCAGCTACGAGTTCTATCGGGTGCATCCAAATTGAATTCTGAGCATATGATACGTTCCATGCAAAGTGTGCAATCTTGCATCAAGATTAGCACTATCTCCAAACAGACCGAACCAACCATCCACTTGAGCCTCTTCGGCTAGGAGTACCATTGACTGCATCCAAAATGGTTTCTTAGAGTATGGTGCATTAGGCACAAACCGTGCACCTATCTTGCACCGAAACTAACACTATCTCCAAACAGACGAAAGCGACACACACCATCTGCGTGCAAATTGATTTTCAAGCATATGGTATGTTCCATACAAACCTTGCACCTATCTTACATGAAGATTAGCACTATCTCCAAACAGATCTTACCGAGCTTTCACTTGAGCCTCTTCACCTAGGAGTACCATCGGGTGCTTCCACAACTGTTTCTAAGTCTATGGTGCATTAGGCGCACACCGTGCACCTATCTTACACCGAAACTAACACTATCTCCAAATGAATTCCATATAACACACTTCACTAGAGTTCCATCACGTTCCTCCAAATGGATTTCTGAGCATATGGTATGTTCCATGCAAATCGCGCACCTATCTTGCATCAAGATTAGTAGTATCTCCAAATAGACCAAACAAGGCTTCCACTTAAGCCTCTTCACCTAGGAGTACATATAGGTGCATCCAAAATGGTTTCTTATGCTATGGTGCAGTAGGTGCAAACTGTGCACCTATCTTGCACCAAAACTAACACTGACTCCAAATGGATCAAAGCGAGATTCCATATGACACACATCATCTAGGAGTTCCATTGGGTGCGTCCAAATTGATTTCTGCGCATATGGCACATTCCATGCAAACTGTGCAACTATCTTGCATCAAGATTAGCAATACCTCCAAATAGACCAAACTGAGCTTCCATTTGAGTCTCTTCACCTAGGAGTACCAATAGGTGCGTCCAAAATGGTTTCTTAGACTATGGTGCATTAGGCGCAAACTTTTTTTGAGAGCCATTTGGCGCAAACTGTGCAACTATCTTGCACCAAAGCTAACACTGTCTCCACATAGACCAAAGCGAGATTTCATATGACACACGTCATCTAGGAGTTCCATCGGGTGTGTCCAAATTGATTTCTGAGCATATGGTACGCTCCATGCAAACCGTGCACCTATCTTGCATCAAGATTAGTACCATCACCAAATAGACCGAACCAAGATTCCACTTTAGCCTCTTCACCTAGAAATACCAATAGGTGCGTCCAAAATGGTTTCTCAGACTTTGGTGCATTAAGAGCAAACTGTGCACCAATCTTGCAGCGAAACTAACACTGTCTCCAAACGAACCGAAGTGAGATACCATATGACACACATCATCTAGGAGTTCCATCGGGTGCGTCCAAATTGATTTCCAAGCGTATGGTACGTTCCATGCAAACCATGCACCTATCTTGCATCAAGATTAGCACTATATCCAAACAGACTGGACCAAGCTTCCACTTGAGCCTCTTCACCTTTGAGTACCAACAGATTTTCAAAAATGGTTTCTTAGACTATGGTGTATTAGGCGCAAACTGTGCACCTATCTTGCACCAAAACTAACACTATCTTCAAACGGACCAAAGCGAGATTCCATATGACACACGTCATCTACGAGTTCCATCAGGTGCGTCCAAATTGATTTCTGAGCATATGGTACTTTCCATGCAAACATACACCTATCTTGCATCAAGATTAGCACTATCTCCAAATAGACCGAACCGGCTTTTCACTTGAGCCTCTTCACCTATGAGTACCATCAGGTGTGTCCAAAATGGTTTTTTAGCCTATGGTGCTTTAGGAGCAAACCGTGCACCTATCTTGCACTGAAACTAACACTCTCCAAACAGACCGAACGAGATTCCATATGATACACGTCATCTAGGAGTTCTAATAGGTGCGTCCAAATTGATTTCTGAGCATATGGTACATTTCATGCAAATAGTGCACCTATCTTGCATTAAGATTAGCACTGTCTCGAAACAGAACAAACCGAGCTTCCACCTGAGCCTCTTCACCTAGTGAAAGCCCAAGTTTGGTTTTGGTAATTAATGACACCAAGTTGCTAATGTCTTGTGTTTAAGTGATTTGAGTTAGGCATAGCAACACATGTGATGAAGGTGCATGGTGGCATGGAGAGGTGGGCACGTGATCACAAAGGGATGAAGCATGAAGTGAAGATCATGGTGAAAGATGAGTAGCAAAAGTTATCAAGGCAAAGGTATAAACATAGGGTTTTACTTTTGCCGGTCTAAGATGAGTAGAGAAGTGATTGACCGGATTTAGGATAGATAGCCGACTATCAACAGGGGAAATCACGGTTATCTCTCGAATCAAGTGCTACTAGGTCCATATCTTGAGCTTATGCATTAGGATCTAGTAAAGTGCTAACTTAACTCCTTTGGTGAAAAAGTTTGTGAAAAGCTAACACACATGCACTTTGGTGGTGGACACTTGTTGGTGTTAGCACATTTGCAAAGGAGGTGGAGTTCCTAGGGTTGAGAGAGGTGTGGGTTCCTCTCTCCCTCCAAAGGGGGATTCGGTGCTTTTGAGAAAAATAAGTGTATATTTTCTATTGCGCCGGTGGGAATTTTGGAGAAGTCGCGGGAGTGTTTCTCAGTGAGAAAACACTCACCGGACGCTCCGCGCGGAGGCACCGGACGCTGGCCTTTAGCGTCTGTTGTGCTGTCAGGTGTAGCAGAGTGCACCGGACGCACCGGAGAGAGTCCGGTGGGTTGCGTTCGGTGTGAGGAGGTTTTTGCACCCCTCTCTGCGCATGAGTCCGGTGAGCACCGGACGCGTCCGGTGTGGACTAGCTTAGCGTCCGGTGACCCTGCGGTTTGCGGAACTCTCTGCACATGAGTCCGGTGTGCACCGGACGCGTCTGGTGTGGACTTGCAGAGCGTGTGGTGTGTTGCAGGTAGCCGTTAGAAACTAACACGCGAAATCGAGGAAGGACACGTGGCCAACCCCAGTGCACCGGACGCAGGGGGTCGAGCGTCTGGTGCTCACTTAGTAGCGTCCGGTGCCCTCGATTTCAGCCCAGTGAATGTGGCCAACGGCTAGTTTCTTTGAGGGGCTTATAATTAGTTGGTGGCCGGCTTTGGGAGGTTCTCTCTTGCACATTTGATTACTTGAGACATACATTGAGCTAGAGAACACTCCCTCCACTCATCTCCTTGCTTCATTGCGCATCCTAGTGAGATTGAGTGAGATTCAAGTGCATTGCTTTGAGAGTTGCATTTAGTGGCACTTGATTCTTGAGTTTCCTGCGAATTTCTTGTTACTCTTGGGTGTTTCCCGACGCCCTAGACGGCTTGGAGCAGCGGTGGTGTTGAGCTCATGATTGGAGATTGTTTCGAGCCTCACCAAGTGACTTGTGAGGGGTTCTTGAGCCTTCCCCGTGGGAGATCGCAATTGGCTACTCTAGTGGATTGCTCGTGGCTTGGAGGATTCCCATCTTGTGAGTGGATGTGCGGCACCCGCTGAAGGTTTGGCTTTGGATTGCCAATTAGCTCGTGATCCATCAAGTGGGTGTATCGCCACAACGAGGACTAGCTTGCCGGCAAGCAAGTGAACCTCGGTAAAAAATCTTGTGTCATCTCTTACCGAGGATTCTCTTATAGTTGTGATTGATTGATTGACTATATTTCTACTCTACAACGTCGGTATAACAACCACTCACCTCTCCTTTACTTTTGTGCATACCTTGCTAGTTGTGTAGCTTGTTTAGCTTAGTTCTCTTGTTGTTGTGCTTTAGTGTTTAGCCTTGTACTAGTTTGTATAGGTGGCTTGCATAGCTTAGTTGAGCTAGTGCTATAATTGCTTCGTCATTTGTTTTACTAATCAACTTGTCTAGTTGAAGTTTGTAGAAAATTTAAATAGGCTATTCACCCCCCTCTAGCCATTTGGACCTTTCAAGTGGTATCAGAGCTGCGGCACCGTTTATTTGAGGCTTAACAACCTACGATGAAGAAATGGCTCTTAGTTTGTATATCAACAACACCAAGAAGGCACCTTACTTTGATGGCACAAATTATGCTTATTGGAAGGTCAAGATGACCGCCCATCTTAAGTCAATCAATAGAGAAGTTTGGAAGGTGATCGAAACAAAGTTTGAGGTTGCAAATGAGAATGCAAGTACACCGGTTGAAGAAAAGAAGCTTCAATGCAATGGCATTGCAATTAGTGCTCTTCATGAAGCTCTTGATGACAAGACCTTTGAGCAAATCAAGAACATTGAGGTTACTCATGATGCATTGGCAAAATTAGAAGAAACATTTGAAGGCACCAAAGGTACCAAGACCGCCAAGGCATACATCCTTCAAGAAAAGTTCTCAAGCTTCAAGATGCAAGAAGATGAAAGTGTGCCGGAGATGTTTCACCAGTTGCAAGTCATTGTGAATGAACTCAAGGCACTTGGGGAAGAAGTAAAAGATAGTCAATTTTCTATGAAGTTCTTGAGAAGTTTACCCAAGAGATTTGACACATTGATCACCGTGCTAGTCAAGACAACACTTAGTGATTCAACTCCCCAATAAGTCTTCTAAGAGGTGATGACCGATGATGCTTATAGGGAAGATGATGAGAAGGATGAGTTAATCAAGAAGAAGAAGAAGGATGGTGAGAAGAAAGATGATGAGAAGAAGAAAAGTGTGGCATTCAAGGCCTCCACATCCAAGGGCAAAGCCAAGCAAGAATCATCAAGTGAAGAAGAAGCAAGCTCTTGTGATAGTAATGAAGATGAGGAGATGGCTCTTCTTGTCAAAAGATTTGGCAAGTTTATGAAGAAGAAGGGCTATCGAGCAAGAAGAAAGAAGAGCTCCTCCAAGAAGAATGATCATTCCATGAGGTGCTTTAGATGCCATAGCAATGATCATCTCATCGCCAAGTGTCCTTATGATAGTGATGATGAAGATGCTATCAAGAAGGAAAGAAAGAAGCAAAAGAAGAAGCAAGAAAAGAAGGAAGGCTCAAACAAGAAGAAGGGTGATGCCCTTGTTGCAACTTGGGGTAGTGATGACTCCTCAAGTGATGAGGAGAGCACCAAGAAGAAGGTGCATGCTAGCATTGCCATTCAAGGAAAAAGCTCCATGTTCGACACTCCATCATGCTTCATGGCTAAGGCCACTAAGGTATCATCCGATGATGAGAGGGACCATGCTAGTGGTAGTGATGATGATGAACCAACTAAAGATGAACTAATCACTATGCTAGAAGATTGCACTCATCACTATAAAGAAACTAGAAAGGAGTGCAAGGCCTTGCTTAAGGATAAGAAAACCCTTGAGCAAGAACTTGATGAGCTTAGAGCATCTTATGAGAGTCGAAAGGAAGACCATAAGAAGCATCAAAAGGCTCACACTAAGCTTGAAGAAGCTCATTCCTCTCTATTTAACAAGTGTGAAAATGAGCCAACTAAAATGGAGAAAGCTAAAACTTGCAACATAGGCCTAACATGTGATATCTTACGTAAGCCTATTGTTGTTGCTTCTACTAACCCTTCATGTAGCACATCTACATCATCCTCATCTAGTAGTGATGGTTTCACTTGTGACACCACACTAAAAGTTGAGAATGAAATTCTCAAGGAGGTGAAAGAGCTCAATCACACCTTAGCCAAGGCTTATGGTGGTGAGGACCGCTTGCTTATGTGCTTGGGTAGCCAAAGAGCTTCTCTCTATAAAGAGGGATTGGGCTATAACCCCAAGAAAGGCAAGGCCGCCTTTGCTCCTCACAAGACTATTTTGTGAAGAACAATGGCCGGTATTGCAAAGCTTGCAAGCAAGTTGGTCACTTAGAGCAACAATGCATGAACAAGAAACTCAAAGCTAATGTATCCTCAATCAAGTTTAATTCTTTCTATGTGCTTGCCAAGGATACAAAAGGTCTTCATGCTAAGTTCATTGGTGCACCATGGATGGGCTCAAAGAAGAAAGCCATTTGGGTACCAAAGAGCTTAGTTGCTAATCTTGGAGGACCCAATCAAGTTTGGGTACCTAAAAAGAATTGATCTTTTCTTGTAGGTCAATTACAAAGCTGGAGGAAGGCATTAGGTGCTTGATACTGGGTGCACTCAACATATGACTGGGGAGTCTTGTATGTTCAAATCAATTGATACTAGTCAAAATGGTGGCTTTGATTCTATCACTTTCGGCAACAACAAGAAAGGCAAGGTCAAAGGGCTTGGTAAAATTGCTATCTCAAATGACATGAGTATATCAAATGTGTTGCTAGTTGAAAGCCTTGATTTCAATCTCTTGTCAATTGCACAACTTTGTGACCTTGGTTTCAAGTGCATCTTTGGTAGTGATGATGTTGAGGTGGTTAGTGTCGATGGATCAAACTTGATATTCAAAGGATTTAGGCATGGTAGCTTATACTTGGTTGATTTCAATGATAGTGACACTCAATTGACATCGTGCCTAATTAGCAAATCAAGTTTGGGTTGGTTGTGGCATAGAAGGCTTGGTCATGTTGGAATGAAACAATTGAACAAACTATTGAGGCATGACTTAGTTAGAGGCTTGAAGGATGTCACCTTTGAGAAGGATAAACCATGTAGTGCTTGTCAAGCCGGAAAGCAAGTTGGAAATGCACATCCTAAGAAAAGTGAAATGAGCACATCAAAGGCATTTGAGCTATTGCACATGGATTTATTTGGGCCAACAACATATACTAGCATTGGTGGCAACAAGTATGGTTTTGTGATAGTTGATGACTACACTAGATACACTTGGGTGTTCTTCCTCTATGACAAGAGTGATGTTTGTGATCTATTCAAGTCTTTTGTCAAGAGGGTGCAAAATGAGTTTGAAACCACTATCAAGAAGATTAGAAGTGACAATGGTAGTGAATTCAAGAACACAAGAATTGAGGAATTATGTGATGATCTTGGCATTGGACATCAATTCTCTCCAACATACACTCCTCAATCCAATGGTGTGGTTGAAAGGAAGAATAGAACCTTGATCGATATGGCTAGATCAATGCTTAGTGAATACAATGTTAGCCATTCATTTTGGAGTGAAGCTATCAACACGGCTTGCTATTGTAGCAACCGTCTCTATTGCCATGGGAAGCTTGGGAAGACACCATATGAGCTATTGAATGGAAGAAAGCCCAACATTGCATACTTTAGAGTGTTTGGTTGCAAATGCTACATTCTCAAGAAAGGCACTAGATTGAGCAAGTTTGAGAAGAAATGTGATGAAGGGTTCTTACTTGGTTATTCCACCACAAGCAAGGCATATAGAGTTTGGAACTTGACAAATGGCACATTGGAAGAAGTCCATGATGTTGAGTTTGATGAAACCGAAGGATCTCAAAATGAAACTCAAAATCTTGATGATGTGAGAGGAGATCAATTGGAAAATGCAATGAAGAACATGGATGTAGGTGACATAAGGCCAAGGCAAGTTGATGATGATAATGACATTCACATGATCAATCAAGAAGTGCAAATTGATACAAATCAAGCTAGTACTAGTGGTTTTCATGATGATGACCAAAATCAAAATCAAGCTAGTGGAAGCAATCAACTCCCAATACTCCAACCTACAAGCATAGCAAGGGATCATCCATTGGATCAAGTCATTGGTGGTATTCAAAGTGGTGTACAAACAAGATCAAGGCTAGCATCCTTTTGTGAGCACTACTCATTTGTCTCATTTGAGGAGCCAAAGAAAATAGAAGATGCATTGAAGGATTCCGATTGGGTAAATGCCATGCATGAAGAATTGAACAACTTCACAAGAAATCAAGTGTGGGAGCTTGTTGAGAGACCAAAGAACTACAATGTGATTGGTACCAAGTGGGTTTTTAGAAACAAGCAAGATCAAGATGGTGTGGTTGTGAGAAACAAAGCAAGATTAGTAGCACAAGGCTACACTCAAGTTGAAGGTCTTGATTTTGGAGAAACATATGCACCGGTTGCAAGATTGGAGGCAATTAGAATATTATTAGCCTATGCTTGTGCCCACAACATCAAGCTCTATCAAATGGATTTGAAGAGTGCATTTCTCAATGGATACATCAATGAGTTGGTTTATGTTGAAAACCTTCCGGTTTTGAAGATGACAAGAATCCCAAACATGTTTACAAGCTCAAGAAGGCATTGTATGGTTTGAAGCAAGCACCTAGAGCATGGTATGAGAGATTGAGAGATTTTCTTCTCTCTAAAGGGTTCAAGATGGGAAAGGTTGACACTACCCTCTTCACCAAGAAGCTAGGCAATGACTTGTTTGTGTTGCAAATCTATGTTGATGATATCTGTCACACCCTAGCTTTTAAGATAAGACCAGAGTCGTCATATGTGTGCCCAGGAAGTCCACACATATAACAAAAGAATAGAAATATCAGAATCAATGTTATATATAGCGGAAAACATTACAAAACATCAGAGTACGCGGAAACAGTAGCTAGAACTTCTTAGGCTCCATTCTTCTCAGGGACGGTTGACTGGGGCTCCGTACGCTAAGCACTTCTGATAAGCTTCTAGAAAACTCCATAGCATCTTTGTTCTTCTTCTGAGCAGCACTTTACTACACACTAGGGTGTGGGGGAAATAGCAAGGGTGAGTTCATGTCGAACTCAACAAGCACAGACGGAAAGTAATGACATGCAAAGCTTAAAACAAGGTAAAGCTGACTTGGTTTGACTGCGGTAGCATTTTAGTTGATCACTTTTAGTTATGACTATTATTAGAACAACCTATTACTAATTATGAGTAGCATAAACCCAACCCTTAATTAGTGTAACTAGTAATTAGCATCTTTTAAAAGACTATCCTAATTATTATAGTAATCCAGGGATTAACCCCAATTATTAACACAGGATAGCAATCCTGCCAACACGGAATAGCCATTCCGCCAAAACACGAGGTAGCGACCTCGCCAAGTTCCATCTCCAAGTATCCAGTGAATCCAATTTGCTCATCAAATGAGGGTCTGGGCCGCTCGTGACCGTGAGCACGGCTGATATATCAGTTTTACACTCTGCAGAGGTGTGCACGTTCACTCCAAGTCGTGATTCCCATTTGCCCGGGGTCGCGACTCCCCAAAACACTGCCGAGGTGAGCAGGCAGGGTCTCACTACGAGACCTTTCACAGGGTCCAACTAATAGGATGCCACTCGCAAGTTTTCGCCGGGGCGCTCGACAGTCGATACCCATAGCCATGGCGTACCGATCAACCGACAACTTAATATTCATTACCCAAGTTACTTCCTCACGCCTACCCGGAAAGTAACACCCTACTAGTGGAGGTCCTGCTAATTAGTCAAGCCAGAGCCATATAGCTTGGAGCTGCACTGTAAGTCCCAAGGGGCCGCTCCCGGACTAAGTCCTTACGGAGAGCAGAGACGGGTACGCCCGGCAAACCGGACCACCAACGGTACCCGCTCCCCCTTTCACCACCATCATCACGATGCTCGTAAGCATCCAACATCACCATCACCGCAGTGACCAAAGATTTAGCACAGTTTAAGCATCAAGTTGAGTAGAGATTATTACTTGTTTAGGCATGTGTTTAAGATGAGTAGAGCAGCTAAGCCAACCTAGTATAGCCTAGACTACCCATTTACATAACCCCAGGTGAACAAGGAATAATAAGTAAAGCTAGTCATGTCCTTAGGGTTTGCATTCATTGGACACATGCATATAAAGTAAATGACATTAATGAATAGGTTCAAAATGATCAAACGATGTCTGCACTTGCCTTTATTCCCAGTGTATAACTGCTCAGAATTCTTTGGCTTCTATCCTCTGATATCTATCTTCTGCTTCGACTGTCGGTCCTCAGCTCCTGATCTTCACTGTTGACGAACCACGCTTCTTCTACTCGTAGCAACCAAGCAACACAAACAGACAAACAACAATCACGACTAAGAACAGACATCAATCAAAAGAAAAGCTTTGAAATAGAGCGCACTAAACGACACGATGTGTTGCTAGCATCACAAGAGCACAAAAACGGTTGAGAACAGAGCTATTCGTTAAACGAACACGGCTTTCGAGGTTCGAAGTGCAACGAAGAAAATCAACTATTCGTCTTGATCTATTTTATTTGATGAAAAGAGGTGATAGACTTTTTTTAAAGAAATAACTCAAAAGGTAGAATTAAACAAATTATAATTATAAAAGACGAAGTATAGTTCTAGTCATACTCTATTTATAAATAATTATATAAATTATTTAAACTATTTTAGCATTTATAGCTTAGAGAACATAAAACGAGTGAGAGCAACTTAATTAGAATCACTATTTATTTTCAAAGTTGAGCTGAGCAAGTCATAACTAACAAGGCATTTATGTTGATATTATATAATTATATAATTAATATAATTTATGAAAGATCGGAGATAAACCTAAACTACTTCAAATTCAAAAAGGCATTGAATAAATACTAATCAAATTTATCTAAAACAACTTTATATGATCATATTTAAACAAGGCAAATTAATAATTAATAAATACACATTTAAGTTTGACAAGTAATTATAAAAAGGTCAATATTTCCATATGTTACTTTTATTTAGAAACAAATGTGCAATCATTAATTAAATTATGTTTTATTTAGAAAGAACCTTTATAAACCTTAATTATGGTTTGGAAACATAAAACATGCGACAAAAAAACTAACAAAAGCATTGATGGCTCGACGTGAAACTAAGTGAGTTATATTAGAATGGTATTAATGTTGATATTAATCATATTATAGTTAACTTATGAAAGACCAATATATAGACCTAACTTGCTTTTAATTACAAGGCGCAATAGATAAATATTAACCAAATTAATTACAAGCTTCATGTTTAACTAAATAAACTACAATTAAGAAACATTTAAGTTAATATTAATCAAGTTAATATTTGATTATAAAGAAAACCGAAATATAAACCTAAATTGTTTTTATTAAATAAAAAAAACTTAACAAATATTAATTAAATTAATTGTATTAAAAAAACATGAGACATGGAAACAGCATTGCTAACAAGTCCCCACAGTCACAAAGCAATAAAACGGATTACAACCTAGGTTAGTTTTAATTATAAAGTTATTAAATAAATATTAAATAAATTGTATTTAAATTAATAAATTCATAATTGGATGACATGAAAAAGGTTAGCACTACTAGATAGAGCGCGACGTTACGAAACTAACGCAACTGAAACAGAACAAAACTGAGTTAGAATGATCCAAGGATGAAGGATTAATGACCAGTGGCAAACTTGTAAATAAGTTGTCATCTACCTTTGGTTCAGTACGTACGCAGCCATTGTTGGGGAAGAGCTGCTGCTGCTGCTCGCGCTAGGAGGGAGGGGCTTGACCGGGCCTTGGCTGGACGGCCAGGCAGCGCGACGTGCCAAGCCACGGCGGCACAGGGGCGAGCTCGCGAGTGGGACAGGGCTGCTAGGGGCAGCAGCTCCTGACCGCAAGCGACAGTGGCGGCGTCCATCCACCATGCGCGCGAAGGAGGGGGCCACAGGGGGCAAGGGCTGCGGCGTGGCATCGGACGCGGGACGTGTCGTCTTGTGTCACAGCCTGAAGGAAGGAGGGATGGGGATGACCGGTAACAGAGAAAAGAACGACTATCCATGGAGTTGTTCATCGGAAAGTTCACCGGAAAAAGAAAAACAAAGAGAAAACTATTAAACGGCCACAGATCGTAGAAGACGAATATACCACGACGTAGGGAAAGAAGAGGGCTACCTCGTAGTGGTGGTAGGATTCACTGGAACGCGACGAACTGACCGGAAAAGCTTGCCGGAGTGTTCGCCGGAAAAGTTCACCGGTGGAACTTCGGCATTAGATCTAGAGCAAACGGAGTGGCGGCTCGAGATAGGGTTTGTACTTCTGGAACCAGCGCGAGAAGGAGAACGGCAGCATATATATAGGTCTAGGGTTTGCAAAAGTTTCAAAAATTATTAATTTCGGGATTTTTAAAAATCATTTTCAGTTTAAAAATAATTCCAGAAAAAGATTTCCAAAAATTCTAAAAATTAAAGGAAAACTTTTAGAGATATATTGAGAGTTGATTAATCCAAATAAAGTTTTTGATGTCCATGAAAAAGAATTTTAGAGCATATAAAAATAGATTTTGTTCTAGAAAATTGGGGAAAAGTCTTGAAAAGGTCCGAAAAATTTTTAGGAAGCATCGGACGACGTCTAAACGTGTTTTTTTTAAATCATAGCACACATAAAAATAATAAACTCAAGTAATAGACAAGCATGATATCAACTAAAGCTCGTCTAATTAATTCAAAAACATTTGAAAAGCACCACTTTTCTTTGATAAAAATATATAAAAATCTGAACTATTGTTGACAAATTTTATCCATATATTGAAACCATTCATTTTATTTAGTATTTTCTAATAACAACCCGATATAGAAATTTCGGGGTGTTATAATATCATCTTTGGATCAACCAATCAAGACTTTTGTGAAGAGTTTGGAAGAGTGATGGCAAATGAGTTTGAGATGTCCATGATTTGAGAGCTTAGTTACTTCCTTGGACTTCAAATCAAGCAAATGAAGAATGGCACTTTTGTAAGTCAAGGAAAGTATGTCAAGGACATGATCAAGAAGTTTGGGTTGCAAGAAGCTAAACCAATGAGCACACCTATGGGCACAAATGATCAATTAGGTAGTGATGCAAGTGGCAACATGGTAGATCAAAAGCTATACCGGTCCACGATTCGAAGTTTGCTCTATGTCACCGCATCAAGGCCGGATGTAATGTTTAGTGTGTGCAAATGTGCAAGATACCAAGCTTCACCTAGAGAAACTCACTTGAAGGCAACCAAGAGGATATTGAGGTATCTTAAGGGCACTCATGATGTTGGATTATGGTATCCCAAGGGGTCTAACTTCGAGTTGATTGGATATTCGGACTCCGACTATGGTGGATGCAAAATTGATAGAATGAGCACAAGTGGCACTTGTCAATTGCTAGGAAGGTCTCTAGTTTCATGGTCATCAAAGAAACAAAATAGTGTTGCACTATCAACCGCCGAGGCCGAATACATTAGTACTGGTAGTTGTTGTGCACAATTGCTTTGGATGAAAGATACCTTGAATGACTTTGGAATTAAATTCAAGAATGTGCCTTTGCTATGTGACAATGAGAGTGCAATCAAGATGACACAAAATCCGGTTCAACATTCAAGAACCAAGCACATTGACATAAGGCACCATTTCATAAGAGATCATCAACAAAAGGGTGATATTAGCATTGAAAGCATTGGCACCGAAGATCAACTAGCCGACATCTTCACAAAGCCACTTGATGAGAAGAGATTTTGCAAGTTGAGAAATGAATTGAACATACTTAACTTCTCCAACTTGAGATGAGTGCACCCCTACATCTATATATGACATGCCTCTCCTCCAACAAAGCAAGGTAAAGTTGGTTGACATAGCATTCATACTTTGCTAAGGACATGTTTAGAACATATAGACATGTTTGCATGACAATAGGCTCATTCATGAAAAACAAAAGAATTTAATGTATGTATGGTACCACTATTGTTTCTATGATTGATTGATCTAGTGGTAGCATATGACATGTTGGTGAGCTTGCAAGCCTAGTGTTGAATCTAGAATATGAGCTTATGATGTGTAATTCAACATTGTCAAGATAACCCTTATACTTCATGAGGTGTGAAAAAGCTTGTCCTTGGATCAAACCGAATTACATGTTTTAGGCAAGTGATGTAGATTGAACAATTTTTTGACCCTCACATTGATTGACTTAATTCTCACTAAAATTTGAACCTTTGTGGTCATTGATGACAAAGGGGGAGAGAAACAAAGATAAAGTCATAAAGGGGGGGAAAAGTGCTTAAGGGGGAGAGATAACTTTTGGAAAATTAAATTAAAACTTGAGCACACAAATAGGGGGAGCAAGCTCATGAACCATTTGTTGCATTTGAATGTGCACTAACATAATGTTGTGTTGCATTGCAAGGTTAATTTCACCACTCTTGTTTGTTTGGTGCTTGCTAGAAATAGAACTTGAATGATGCTTTGACTTCTAGCATAGAGTTTTATTTTTATGTGGTATCTAGACATATAATGTGATCTCACGAGGTATCTTGAGTTTCGATGTATGTCTAGCTACATTGGTGCTAAGGATGGTATATTGGCAACTCCGATTGGTATCACGCTTCAAAGGTCCATTCTATATACCTTAGCATCATTTTTGGTAGTAATAAATCTCCCAAAATTCTAATTCATGCATATGTGCAAACTTGAACCAAACTCATGGAAGCACATATGTAGAGGGAGCTAGTACTACCAAAACCGAAATTGAAATGTTTGTCCAACCTTGTCTCATGATTAAAATGCTTTGGACAAGCAATTCAAGTTCATTATGATTTCATTTCATATCTTTGTAATGGTTGTCATCAATTACCAAAAAGGGGGAGATTGAAAGCCCAAGTTTGGTTTTGGTAATTAATGACACCAAGTTGCTAATGTCTTGTGTTTAAGTGATTTGAGTTAGGCATAGCAACACATGTGATGAAGGTGCATGGTGGCATGGAGAGGTGGCCACATGATCACAAAGGGATGAAGCATGAAGTGAAGATCATGGTGATAGATGAGGAGCAAAAGTTATCAAGGCAAAGGTATAAACATAGGGTTTTACTTTTGTCGGTCTAAGATGAGTAGAGAAGTGATTGACCGGATTTAGGATAGATAACCGACTATCAAGAGGGGAAATCACGGTTATCTCTCGAATCAAGTGCTACTAGGTCCATATCTTGAGCTTATGCATTAGGATCTAGTAAAGTGCTAACTTAACTCTTTTGGTGAAAAAGTTTGTGAAAAGCTAACACACATGCACTTTGGTGGTGGACACTTGTTGGTGTTAGCACATTTGCAAAGGAGGTGGAGTTCCTAGGGCTGAGAGAGGTGTGGGTTCCTCTCTCCTTCCAAAAGGGGATTCGGCGCTTTTGAGAAAAATAAGTGTATATTTTCTATGGCGCCGGTGGGAATTTTGGAGAAGTCGCGGGAGTGTTTCTCAGTGAGAAAACACTCACCGGACGCTCAGCGCGGTGGCACCAGACGCTGGCCTTTAGCGTCCGGTGTGCTATCAGGTGTAGCAGAGTGCACCGGACGCACCGGAGAGAGTCCGGTGGGTTGCGTCCGGTGTGAGGAGGTTTTTGCAACCCTTTCTGTGCATGAGTCCGGTGTGCACCGGACGCCTCTGGTGTGGACTTGCAGAGCGTAATCCGTGCATCTATATTGCACCGAAACTAACACTGTCTCCAAACAGACCGAAGCGAGATTCCATATGACACACGTCATCTAGGAGTTCCATCGGGTGCGTCCAAATTGATTTCCAAGCATATGGTATTTCCCATTCAAACTATGCACCTATCTTGCATTAAGGTTAGCACTGTCTCGAAACAGACCGAACCGAGCTTCAGCTTGAGCCTCTTCACCTAGGAGTACCGATAGGTGCATTCAAAATGGTTTCTTAGACTATGGTGCATTAGGCGCAAACTATACACCTATCCTGCACTGAAATAAATATTGTCTCCAAACAGACTGAAGTGAGATTCCATATGACACACGTCATCTAGGAATTCCATCAGGTGCATCCAAATTGATTTCCGAGCATATGGGACATTCTACGCAAACCATGCAAATATCTTGCATCAAGATTAGCACTATCTCCAAACAGACCAAACTGAGCTTTCACTTGAGACCCTTCACCTAGGAGTACCATCAGGTGCATCCAAAATAGTTTCTTAGAGTATGGTGCATTAGGCATAAACCGTGTAATATCTTCTTAGAGTATGGCGCATTAGGCACAAACCATACACCATCTTGCACCGAAACTAACACTGTCTTCAAACAGACCAAAGCGAGATATCAGATGACACACATCATCTAGGAGTTCTATCGGGTGCTTCTAAATTGATTTTCATGCATATGGTATGTTCCATGCAAACCATGCACCTATCTTACATGAAGATTAGCACTATCTCCAAACAGATCGTACCGAGCTTTCACTTGAGCCTCTTCACCTAGGAGTACCATCGGGTGCTTCCACAATGGTTTGTGAGCCTATGGTGCATTAGGCGCAAACCAAGCACCAATCTTGCACAGAAATGAACACTATCTCCAAACGGACCGAAGTGAGATTCCATATGACACACGTCATCTAGGAGTTCATCGGGCGCGTCCAAATTGATTTCTGAGCATATGGTACATTCCATGCAAACCGTGCACCTATCTTGCATAAAGATTAGCACTATCTTCGAACAGACCAAACGAAGCATTCACCTTGGAGTACCATCGGGTGCGTCCAAAATTGTTTCTTAGCCGATAGTGCATTAGGCACAAACCGTGCAGCTATCTTGCACTGAATCTAACACTGTCTCCAAATAGAACGAAGCCATATTCCATATGACACTCGTCATCTAGGAGTTCCACTGGGTGCGTCCAAATTGATTTCCGAGCATATAGTAAGTTCCATGCAAACCGTGCAATATCTTGCATCAAGATTAGCACTTTCTCCAAACAGACCAAACTGAGCTTTTACTTGAGCCCATTTACCTAGGAGTACCATCGGGTGCATCCAAAATTGTTTCTTAGCCTATGGTCCATTAGGCGCAAATTACACCAAAACTAACACTTTCTCCAAATGGACCAAAGCGAGATTACATATGACACACATCATTTAGGAGTTCCATCGGGTGTGTCCAAATTAATTTTCAAGCATATGGTACGTTCCAAGCAAACCATGCACCTATCTTAGATGAAAATTAGCACTATCTCCAAACAGATCATACCGAGCTTTCACTTGAGCCTCTTCACCTAGGAGTACCATCAAGTGCATCCAAAATGGTGTCTTAGCCTATGGTGCATTAGGTGCAAACCGTGCACCTATCTTGCACTGACACTAACACTATCTCTAAACAAACCGAAGCAAGATTCCATATGACACACGTCATCTAGGAGTTCCATTGGGTGCGTCCAAATTGATATCCAAGCATATGGTATGTTCCTTGCAAACTGTGCACCTATCTAGCATCAAGATTAGTACTATCTCCAAACAGACCACATTGAGCTTCCACTTGAGCCTCTTCACCAAGGAGTACGATCAGGTGCGTCTAAAATGGTTTCTCAGCCTATGGTGCATTAGGAGCAAATTGTGCACATATCTTGCACCGAAACCAACACTGTCTCCAAACAGACCAAAGCGAGATTCTATATGACACACATCATCTAGGTCTTCCATCTAGTGCGTCCAAATTGATTTTTGAGCATATGGTACGTTCCATGCAAATTGTGCACCTATCTTGCATCAAGATTACCACTATCTCCAAAAAGACCGAACTGAGCTTCCACTTGAGCCTCTTCACCTAGGAGTACCAACAGGTGCGTCCAAAATGGTTTCTTAGACTATGGTGCATTAGGCACAAACTGCCGAAAGCCCTTGTTTGGTTTTGGATAATTGATGAAACCCTTGTACTAACCTCGATACTAAGTGTGTGTAGGCTTAATGAGGTTGGTACATGCCAAGTGATGGAGCAAGCGATGATCATGATTATGATGGTGATGACCATAAGATGATCAAGTGCTCAACTTAGAAAAGAAGAAAGAGAAAAACAAAACCCTATGGAGATCAAGGCAAAGGTATTGCTTTGGGTTTTGGTTTTGGTGATCAAGACACCATAGAGGGTGTGATCACATTTAGGATAGATAGCCATACTATAAAGAGGGGAATTCTTTGGCTAAGCAGATATCAAGTGCCACTAGGTGTCATTATTCATGTGCCTGCATTTAGAACCTAGTGAGCTAACTTAACTTCTTTGAAGAAAATGTTTGTGAAAATGCTAACACACGTGCACATGTTGGTTTGCACATTGTGGTGTTGGCACACTTTGAAAAGGAGGTGAAGTTTGAAGGGTAGAGAGAGGATGGGTTCCTCTCCCCCTCCCACCGAGCTTGCTCGGCGGGATTCGGTGCTTTTTTGAGAAAATGACGTGCAATTTTTCTATTGCACTGGTGGGAAAATTGGAGAAGTCGCGGGTGTGTTTCTCGCTAAGAAACACTCACCGGACGCTGGCTCAGAGGCACCAGATGCTGTGTCTGTGCATCCGGTGTGTAGGCAGTGCCTAGCTCGACACCAGACGGCCAACACCGGACGCAGGTTAGATTAAAGCGTCCGGTGTTTTGAGTCCAGTGTTCTATGCTTTTGCAATGCTCTATAGGTATGAGACCAGTGAGCACCGGATGGTCCGTGCTCAGCGTCCAGTGACCCCGCGAGTTTGCAGACCTCCCTGAGTTTAAGTCTCGTGAGTACCAGGCGCGTCCGGTGCCAACTTGAGTGCGTCCGGTGCCAACTTGAGCACGTCCGGTGCTCTACAGGTGACCGTTAGAGATCAACATGCGAAAGTCGATAGGGCAACATGTGGCTGTTTCTAGAGCACCAGACACAGGGGTTGAGCGTCTTATGCCCCCTGTGGTTCATCAAGTGACCCCGTTTTTAGCCAAGTGAAAGAGCTAATGGCTCTATTTGTTTTGAGGAGCTTATAAATAGTTGTTGGCCGACTTAGGGCTCACTCTCTTGGCATTCTAGCATACTTGAATCCTTGTGAGCCTAAGCAAACACCTCCCTCTCATCTCCTTCATAGTTTATTCATCTTTGTGAGATTGGGAGTGATTCCAAGTGCATTTGCTTGAGTGATTGCATCTAGTGGCACTTGGGGATCGATTTGGCTACGGTTTTCTTGTTACTCTTGGTGGTTGTCGCCACCTAGACGACTTGGAGCAGTGGAGGAGCATTGGCACGAGTTGGTGATTGT
The DNA here is from genome assembly GCF_000003195.3 of Sorghum bicolor. Taxonomy (NCBI): domain Eukaryota; kingdom Viridiplantae; phylum Streptophyta; class Magnoliopsida; order Poales; family Poaceae; genus Sorghum; species Sorghum bicolor. The sequence continues at coordinate 32,210,077 of NC_012871.2, forward strand.
TCGTGGCTATCTCCAGGTGATTGTGAGGGGTCTTGTACCTTCCCTGCGGAGAGCTGAAAGGTAACTTTAGTGGATTGCTCGTGTCATTGAGTTACCTCACTTGTGGGTCAGTTCTTGCGGTGTCCTAGTGAGGACAAGGTTCATGCTACACCTCTTAGCCGCCGAACCACCAAGTGTTGGTCAACACAATAGGGACGTAGCGTGCCAGCAAGCACGTGAACCTCGGGAGAAAATTGTGTGTCTCCATTGTGATTGTTCATTGGATTTCTCCTTGTGATTGGACTTCATATTATTGATTGGTTCATCCCCTCTATGCGGCGGTATAAAGATCAAACCATCTCTCTCTTACATTCCCGCAAACTAGAGTAGCTTACTTACTTGTATAGAAACTTTAGATAGCTCTCTAGTGTAAGTAGTGACATAGCTCTTGTGTGCATAGTGATCATAGCAACTAGAATTGTTGGATAGGTGGCTGACAAACACCCCTTTAGAGCTGGAGCAAAAAGCTATGCTTGTTATCTACTAACCTCTTGCTCTATGAGTTTGTAGATTTTTAAATAGGCTATTCACCTCCCCTCTAGCCATATTAGGACCTTTCAAGTGGTATCGGAGCCGTGGTCACAGTTTTGTGAAGGCTTAACAACCTCGGTGCTTAAATTATGGCTCAAATAGTGTTCAACCATGTTGGGGGCAAACCACCGTTCTTTGATGGAACAAGTTCTTTTGACTATTGGAAGAGAAAAATGAAAATGTATCTTGGATCAATTAATGATAGAGTGTGGGAAGTCACGGAGAATGATTTTGTGATCCTTGACCCCGCTAACCCCACCGACAATGAGAGAGCAAACAAGCAATGCAATACAATGGCTCTCAACACAACAATAATGGCATTGATTCAAAGGTATTTGAACAAGTCAAAGATCTTGAGAAGGCAAGAAGTGTGGACAAGGCTAGAAGAAACATATGAGGGCACTACAACGGTAAAAAGTGCCAAGTTGTACATGCTCAAGGACAAGCTATCAAACTTCAATATGAAGGATGATGAGTCAATTCCAGAAATGTTCTATAGGCTCCAAGTCATCATCAATGACCTCAAGGGCCTTGGTGAGAAAGTGAAGGATGAGGACTTCATTCACAAGTTCTTGATGTGCTTGCCCAAGAGGTTCAAGACATTGAGAACAATCATCTTTAGAGGTGGATTGACAGGTGTATCTCTCAATGAGGTACTTGGAGATGTCATGACCGAAGATCAATATAATGACAATGATGATGATGAGGTCATGAAGAAGGATGATGATGATAAGAAGAAGAAGAGTGGAGCATTCAAAGCTAGCTCTTCATCCAAGAGCAAGAACAAGGAAGAATCAAGTGATGAGGAGTGTTCCAATGATGATAGTGATGATAAAGCACTAGCACTCTTTGTCCGCAAGTTTGGCAAGATGATGAAGAAAAAGGGCTACCATACAAGGAAGAGAAGGGACAACTCCAAGAACAAGGAATATGTGAGGCTATGCTATAAGTGCAAGAGCCCCAATCATATTGTGGCGGATTGTCCTTACAATAGTGACAATGATGAGCATAACAAGAAGAACAAGAAGGAGAAGAAAGAAAAGAGAGAGAAGAAGATGATCTTCAAGAAGAAGAAGAAGGGTGGATCCTATGTTGTGACATGGGATAGTGATGCCTCTTCGGATGATGACTCAAGCGATGATGACAAATCATCCAAAACGAAGGCACTTGCAAGCATTGCTATCAACAAGCCATCACTCTTCGACACTCCTTCATGCTTCATGGCCAAGTGCCACAAGGTACAATATGATGAAAGTGAAAGTGAATATGAACATGATAGTGATAGTGATGATGAAAATAAATTCACTAATGAACAACTCATGGACATGTTAGAACAAGCCGAATCTCTCATTCAATCTAAAAACAAGAAGTGCAAAGAATTGGCCAAGAAGTTAAAAGCTCTTGAGCAATCCTTTGATGAGCTCAATGCTAATCATGAGAGGCTAGTGGAAGCCCATGAGAAGCTTGGCAAGGCTCACACCAAGCTTGAGAAAGCTCACTCCTTGTTGTTAGAAGAGAACAGGGAAAAGGTTGTTGTATCATGTGATGTGGGCACAACTTGTGACTTAATTAAAGAATCACCCAACCCACCTATTGTTGTTGCCACTAACTCTTCTTGTCGGTCTTCATGCACCACCACCAACTCTATCTCTACTTATAGTGTTAGTGTCACTTGTGATACCTCACTAAAGGTTGAGAATGAGACTCTCAAGAGAGAGGTGGATGAGCTCACTCACGCCGTAGGCAAGGCCTATGGTGGTGAGGCCCGCTTGCTAAAGTGCTTGGGTAGTCAAAGGTTTTCTCTCAACAAAGAGGGATTAGGCTATACCCCCAAGAAAGGCAAGGCGGCCTTTGCAACTCACAAGCCTAGCTTTGTGAAGAGCAACAGTTGGTATTCCAACAAATGCAAGCAAGTTGGGCACCTAGAGCTTAATTGCAATAAAGTGAACAAGAACAAGAAAAATGCTAATGTATCTTACATTCCATTTGATTCTTGTTATGTGCTTACCAAGGGTGAGAAGGGTGTGCATGCTAAGTTTGTTGGTACACCAATTGTGGGTCCAAAGAAGAAGGCCATTTGGGTACCAAAAAGCTTAGTCACTAACCTCTAAAGACCCAAACAAGTATGGGTACCTAAGAAACATTGAATTGTTTTGTAGATAAATTATAAAGCTGGAGGAAGGCATTGGGTACATGATCGTGGGTGCACACAACACATGACATTGTTAGTTTTGGTGCAAGATAGGTGCACAGTTTGCACCTAATGCACCATAGTCTAAGAAACCATTTTGGACGCATTTGTTGGTACTCCTAGGTGAAGGGGCTCAAGTGGATGCTCGATTCGGTCTATTTGGAGATAGTGCTAATCCTGATGCAAGATAGATGCACGATTTGCAAGGAACATATGATATGCTTAGAAATCAATTAGGACACACCTGATATAACTCCTTGATGATTTGTGTCATATGGAATCTTGCTTCGGTTCGTTTAGAGACAGTGTTGGTTTTGGTAGAAGATATGTGCACGGTTTACGCCTAATGCACCATAGGCTAAGAAACAATTTTAGACGCACCCGATGGTACTCGTAGTTGAAGAGGCTCAAGTGGAGGATCGATTTAGTCTGTTCGGATATAGTGCAAATCTTGATGCAAGATAGTTGCACAATTTGCATGCAACGTACCCTATGTTAAGAAATCAATTTGGACGCACCCAATGGAACTCCTAGATGATGTGTGTCATATGGAATCTCGCTTCGGTCTGTTTGGAGACAATGTTAGTTTCGGTGCAAGATAGGTGCATAGTTTGTGCCTAATGCACCATAGTCTAAAAAACCATTTTTGACACACCTGTTTGTACTCCTAGATGAAGAGGCTCAAGTGGAAGCTCGGTTCGGTCTGTTTGGAGATAGTGCTAATCTTGATGCAAGATAGGTGCACGGTTTGCATGGAACATACCATATGCTTGGAAATCAATTTGGATGCACCCGATGGAACTCCTTGATGACATGTGTCATATGGAATCTCACTTTGGTCTGTTTAGAAATAGTGTTAGTTTTGGTGCAAGACATGTGCAGGGTTTGCGCCTAATGCACCATAGTCTAAGAAACCATTTTGGAAGCACCTGTTGGTACTTCGGTGAAGAGGCTCAAGTGAAAGCTCGGTTTCATCTATTTGGAGATAGTGCTAATCTTGATGCAAGATAGGTGCATGATTTGCAAGGAACATACCATATGCTTAGAAATCAATTTGTACGCACCCAATGGAACTCCTAGATGACATGTGTCATATGGAATCTTGCTTCAGTCCGTTTGTAGACATTGTAAGTTTTAGTGCAAGATAGGTGCACAGTTTGCGCCTAATGCACCATAGTCTAAGAAACCATTTTGGACGCACTATTTGGTACTCCTAGGTGAAGAGGCTCAACTAGAAGCTTGGTTTGGTCAGTTTGGAGATAGTGCTAATCCTTGTGCAAGGTAGGTGCATGGTTTGCATGGAACATACCATATGCTTGGAAATCAATTTGGATGCACCCGATGGAACTCCTTGATGACGTGTGTCATATGGAATCTCGCTTCGGTCCATTTGGAGACATTGTTAGTTTCGGTGCAAGATAGATGCACAGTTTGCACCTAATGCACCAAAGTCTAAGAAACCATTTTGGATGCACTTGTTGGTACTCCTAGGTGAAGGGGCTCAAGTGGATGCTCGGTTCGGTCTATTTGGAGATAGTGGTAATCTTGATGCAAGTTAGGTGCACGGTTTGCATGGAACATACCAAATTCTTGGAAATCAATCTAGACGCACATGACGGAACCCTAGATGGCGTGTGTCATACAAAATCTTGCTTTGGTCTGTTTGGAGACAGTGTTAGTTCTGGCGCAAGATAGGTGCAAGTTTTGCACATAATGCTGCATAAGCTAAGAAACCATTTTGGATGCACCCGGTGGTACACCTAGGTAAAAGGATCAAGTGAAAGCTTGGTTTGGTCTATTTGGAGATAGTGCTAATCTTGATGCAAGATAGATGCACGGTCTGCATGGAATGTACCATATGCTTAGAAATTAATTTGGACACACCCGATAGAACTCCTTGATGGCGTGTGTCATATGGAATCCCGCTTTTGTGTGCTTAGAGACAATATTAGTTTCGGTGCAAGATATGTGTACAGTTTGCGCCTAATGCACCAAAGTCTAAGAAACCATTTTGGAAGCACGTGTTGGTACTCCTAGGTGAAGAGGCTCAAGTGGAGGCTCGGTTCGGTCTGTTTAGAGATAGTGCTAATCTTAATGCAAGATAGGTGCAGATTTGCATGGAACATACCATATGCTCAGAAATCAATTTTGACGCACCAGATGAAACTCCTAGATGACATATGTCATATGGAATCTCACTTCGGTCTGTTTAGAGACAGTGTTTGTTTCGGTGCAAGATAGGTGCACAGTTTGCACTTAATGCACCATAGGATAAGAAATCGTTTTGGACGCACCCGATGGTACTCCTAGGTCAAGGGACTCAAGTGAAAGCTCGGTTTGGTATGTTTGGAGGTTGTGCTAATCTTGATGCGAGATAGATGCACGGTTTGCATGGAACATACGATATGCTCAAAAATTAACTAGGACGCACCTGATATAACTCCTTGATGATGTGTGTCATATTGAATCTTGCTTCGGTACGTTTAGAGACAGTGTTAGTTTTGATAGATGATATGTGCACGGTATACGCCTAATGCACCATAGGGTAAGAAACCATTTTAGATGCACCCGATGATACTCATAGTTGAAGAGGCTCAAGTGGAGTCTCGATTTGGTCTGTTCGGATATAGTGCTAATCTTGATGCAAGATAGTTGCACAGTTTGCATGCAACGTACCATATGTTAAGAAATCAATTTGGACGCACCCAATGGAACTCCTAGATGACATGTGTCATATGGAATCTCGCTTCGGTCTGTTTGGAGACAATGTTAGTTTTGGTGCAAGATAGGTGCATATTTTGTACCTAATGCACCATAGTCTAAGAAACCATTTTTGACGCACCTGTTTGTACTCCTAGATGAAGAGGCTCAAGTGGAAGCTTGGTTCGATCTGTTTGGAGATAGTGCTAATCTTGATGCAAGGTAGGTGCATGGTTTGCTTGGAACATACCATATGCTTGGAAATCAATTTGGATGCACCCGATGGAACTCCTTGATGACGTGTGTCATATGGAATCTCGCTTCGGTCCATTTGGAGATATTGTTAGTTTCAGTGCAAGATAGGTGTACAGTTTGCACCTAATACACCATACTCTAAGAATCCATTTTGGACGCACTTGTTGGTACTCCTAGGTGAAGGGGCTCAAGTGGATGCTCGGTTTGGTCTGTTTGGAGATAGTGCTAATCTAAATGCAAGATAGGTGCACGGTTTGCATGGAACATACCAAATGCTTGGAAATCAATCTGGACGCACATGATGGAACTCCTAGATGACATGTGTCATACAAAATCTTGCTTCGGTCTGTTTGGAGACAGTGTTAGTTTCGGTGCAAGATAGGTGTAACGTTTGCACATAATGCAGCATAGGCTAAGAAACAACTTTGGACGCACCCGATGGTACTCCTAGGTAAAAGGCTCAAGTGAAAGCTCGGTTTGGTCTATTTGGAGATAGTGCTAATCTTCATGCAATATAGATGCACGGTCTGCACGGAATGTACCATATGCTTAGAAATTAATTTGGACACACCCGATAGAACTCCTTGATGACGTGTGTCATATGGAATCCCGCTTTTCTGTGCTTAGAGACAGTATTAGTTTCGGTGCAAGATATGTGCACGGTTTGCGCCTAATGCACCAAAGTCTAAGAAACCATTTTGGAAGCACGTGTTGGTACTCCTAGGTGAAGAGGCTCAAGTGGAGGCTCGGTTTGGTCTGTTTAGAGATAGTGGTAAACTTGATGCAAGATAGGTTCACGATTTGCATAGAACATACCATATGCTCAGAAATCAATTTTGACGCACTAGATGAAACTTCTAGATGACATATATCATATGGAATCTAACTTCGGTCTGTTTGGAGATAGTGTTTGTTTCGGTGCAAGATAGGTGCACAGTTTGCACTTAATGCACTATAGGATAAGAAACCGTTTTGGACGCACCCGATGGTACTCCTAGGTCAAGGGACTCAAGTGAAAGCTCGGTTTGGTATGTTTGGAGGTAGTGCTAATCTTGATGCGAGATAGATGCACGGTTTGCATGGAACATACGATATGCTCAAAAATTAACTAGGACGCACCTGATATAACTCCTTGATGATGTGTGTCATATTGAATCTTGCTTCGGTACGTTTAGAGACAGTGTTAGTTTTGATAGATGATATGTGCACGGTATACGCCTAATGCACCATAGGGTTAGAAACCATTTTAGACGCACCCGATGATACTCATAGTTGAAGAGGCTCAAGTGGAGGCTCGATTTGGTCTGTTCGGATATAGTGCTAATCTTGATGCAAGATAGTTGCACAGTTTGCATGCAACGTACCATATGTTAAGAAATCAATTTAGACGCACCCAATGGAACTCCTAGATGACGTGTGTCATATGGAATCTCGAATCTGTCTGTTTGGAGACAATGTTAGTTTCGGTGCAAGATAGGTGCATAGTTTGTGCCTAATGCACCATAGTCTAAGAAACCATTTTTGACGCACTTGTTTGTACTCCTAGATGAAGAGGCATGCTCGGTTCTGTCTGTTTGGAGACAATGTTAGTTTCGGTGCAACATAGGTACATAGTTTGTGCCTAATGCACCATAGTCTAAGAAACCAATTTTGACACACCTGTTTGTACTCCTAGATGAAGAGGCTCAAGTGGAAGCTCGGTTCGGTCTGTTTGGAGATAGTGCTAATCTTGATGCAAGATAGGTGCACGGTTTGCATGGAACATACCATATGCTTGGAAATCAATTTAGATGCACCTTGTGGAACTCCTTGATGACGTGTGTCATATGGAATCTCGCTTCGGTCCATTTGGAGATATTGTTAGTTTCATTGCAAGATAGGCTCATGTGGAAGCTTTGTTCGGTCTATTTGGAGATAGTGCTAATCTTGATGCAAGGTAGGTGCACGATTTGCAAGGAACATACGATATGCTTAAAAATCAATTTGGACACACCAGATGGAACTCCAAGATGACATGTGTCTTATGAAATCTCACTTTGGTTTGTTTAGAGATAGTGTTAGTTTCGGTGCAAGATAGGTCCATGGTTTGCACCGAATGCACCATAGGATAAGAAACCATTTTGGACGCACCCGATGGTACTCATAGTTGAAGAGGATCAAGTGGAGGCTCGATTTGGTCTATTCAGATATAGTGCTAATCTTGATGTAAGATAGTTGCACAATTTGAATGGAACGTTCCATTTGTTAAGAAATCAATTTGGACACACCCAAAGGAACTCCTAGATGACGTGTGTCATATGGAATCTCGCTTCTGTCTATTTGGAGACAATGTTAGTTTCGGTGCAAGCTAGGTGCATAGTTTGTGCCTAATGCACCATAGTCTAAGAAACCATTTTTGACGCACCTGTTTGTACTCCTAGATGAAGAGGCAAGCTCGGTTCTGTCTGTTTGGAGACAATGTTAGTTTCGGTGCAAGATAGGTGCATAGTTTGTGCCTAATGCACCATAGTCTAAGAAACCATTTTTGACACACCTGTTTGTACTCCTAGATGAAGAGGCTCAAGTGGAAGCTCGGTTCGGTCTGTTTGGAGATAGTGCTAATTTTGATGCAAGATAGGCGCACGGTTTGCATGGAACATACCATATGCTTGGAAATCAATTTAGATGCACCTGATGGAACTCCTTGATGACGTGTGTCATATGGAATCTCGCTTCGGTCCATTTGGAGATATTGTTAGCTTCAGTGCAAGATAGGTGCACAGTTTGCACCTAATGCACCATAGTCTAAGAAACCGTTTTGGACGCACTTGTTGGTACTCCTAGGTGAGGGGGCTCAAGTGGATGCTCGGTTCTGTCTGTTTGGAGATAGTGCTAATCTTAATGCAAGATAGGTGCACGGTTTGCATGGAACATACCAAATGCTTGGAAATCAATCTGGACGCACATGATGGAACTCCTAGATGACGTGTGTCATATGAAATCTTGCTTCGGTCTGTTTAGGGACAGTGTTAGATTCGGTGCTCAGATATGTGCAAGGTTTGCACATAATGCAGCATAAGCTAAGAAACAATTTTGGACGCACCCGATGGTACTCCTAGGTAAAAGGCTCAAGTGAAAGCTCAGTTTGTTCTTTTTGGAGATAGTGCTAATCTTGATGCAAGATAGATGCACAGTCTGCATGGAACATACCATAAGTTTAGAAATTAATTTGGACACACCCGATAGAACTCCTTGATGATGTGTGTCATATGGAATCTCACTTTGGTGTGCTTAGAGACAGTATTAGTTTCGATGCAAGAAATGTGCATGGTTTGCGCCTAATGCACCAAAGTCTAAGAAACCATTTTGGAAGCACCTGGTTGTACTCCTAGGTGAAGAGGCTCAAGTGGAGGCTCGGTTCGGTCTGTTTAGAGATAGTGCGAATCTAGATGCAAGATAGTTGCACGATTTGCAAGGAACATACCATATGCCCAAAAATCAATTTGGATGCACTAGATGGAATTCCTAGACGACATGTGTCATATGGAATCTCGCTTCGGTCTATTTGGAGATAGTGTTAGTTTCGGTGCAAAAAGGTGCATAGTTTGTGCCTAATGCACCATAGTCTAAGAAACCATTTTTGATGCACCTGTTCGTACTCCTAGATGAAGAGGCTCAAGTGGAAGCTCGGTTCGGTCTGTTTGGAGATAGTGCTAATCTTGATGCAAGATAGGTGCACAGTTTGCATGGAACATACGAAATGCTTGGAAATCAATTTGGATGCACCTGATGGAACTCCTCGATGACGTGTGTCGTATGGAATCTCGCTTTGGTCTATTTAGAAGCAATGTTAGTTTCGGTGCAAGATATATGCATGGTTTGCGCCTAATGCACCAAAGTCTAAGAAGCCATTTTGGAAGCACCTGTTGGTACTTCGGTGAAGAGGCTCAAGCGGAAGCTTGATCTGATCTCTTTGGAGATAGTGCTAATCTTGATGCAAGATAGGTGCATGATTTGCAAGGAACATACCATATGCTTAGAAATCAGTTTGGACGCACCCAATGGAACTCTTAGATGACGTGTGTCATATGGAATCTTGCTTCGGTCCGTTTGTAGACATTGTAAGTTTTAGTGCAAGATAGGTGCACAGTTTGCACCTAATGCACCATAGTCTAAGAAACCATTTTGGATGCACTATTTGGTACTCCTGGGTGAAGAGGCTCAAGTGGAAGCTTGGTTCGATCAGTTTGGAGATAGTGCTAATCTTTCAGCAAGGTAGGTGCATGGTTTGCATGGAACATACCAAATGCTTGGAAATCAATTTGGATGCACCCGATGGAACTCCTTGATGACGTGTGTCATATGGAATCTCGCTTTGGTCGATTTAGAGACATTGTTAGTTTCGATGCAAGATAGGTGCACAGTTTGCACCTAATGCACCATTGTCTAAGAAACCATTTTGGACACACTTGTTGGTACTACTAGGTGAAGGGGCTCAAGTGGATGCTCGGTTCGGTCTGTATGGAGATAGTGCTAATCTTGATGCAAGATAGGTGCACGGTTTGCATGGAACATACCAAATGCTTGGAAATCAATCTGGACGCACATGATGGAACTCCTAGATGACGTGTGTCATACAAAATCTTGCTTTGGTCTATTTGGAGACAGTGTTAGTTTCAGTGCAAGATAGGTGCAAGGTTTGCACATAATGCAGCATAGGCTAAGAAACCATTTTGGACACACCCGATGGTAATCCTAGTTAAAAGGCTCAAGTGAAAGCTCGGTTTGATCTATTTGGAGATAGTGCTAATCTTGATGCAAGATAGAAGCACGGTCTGCATGGAACGTACAATATGCTTAGAAATTAATTTGGAGACACCCGATAGAACTCCTTGATGACGTGTGTCATATGGAACCTCGTTTTGGTGTGCTTAGAGATAGTATTAATTTTGGTGCAAGATATGTGGACTGTTTGCGCCTAATGCACCAAAGTCTAAGAAACCATTTTGGAAGCACCTGTTGGTACTCCTAGGTGAAGAGGCTCAAGTGGAGGCTCGTTTCTGTCTGTTTAGAGATAGTGCTAATCTTGATGCAAGATAGGTGCACGATTTGCATGGAACATACCATATGCTCAAAAATCAATTTGGACGCACCAGATGGAACTCCTAGATGACATATGTCATATGGAATCTCACTTTGGTCCGTTTAGAGACAGTGTTAGTTTCCGTGCAAGATAGGTGCACAGTTTGCATCTAATGCACCATAGGATATGAAACCATTTTGGACACACCCGATGGTCCTCCTAGGTCAAGGGGCTCAAGTGAAAGCTCGGTTTGGTCTGTTTGGAGATAGTGCTAATCTTGATGCAAGATAAATGCACGGTTTGCATAGAACAAATGATATGCTCAGAAATCAATTAGGACACACCTGATATGACTCCTTGATGATGTGTGTCATATGGAATCTTGCTTCGGTTCGTTTAGAGACAGTGTTAGTTTTGGTAGAAGATATGTGCACGGTTTACGCCTAATGCACCATAGGCTAAGAAACCATTTTAGACGCACCTGATGGTACTCGTAGTTGAAAAGGCTCATGTGGAGGCTCGATTTGGTCTGTTCGGATATAGTGCTAATGTTGATGCAAGGTAGTTGCAGAGTTTGCATGCAGCGTACCATATGTTAAGAAATCAATTTGGATGCACCCAATGGAACTCCTATAAGACGTGTGTCATATGGAATCTCGCTTCGGTCTGTTTGGAGATAATGTTAGATTCGGTGCAAGATAGGTGCATAGTTTGTGCCTAATGCACCATAGTCTAAGAAACCATTTTTGACACACCTGTTTGTACTCCTAGATGAAGAGGCTCAAGTGGAAGCTCAGTTCGGTCTGTGTGGAGATAGTGCTAATCTTGATGCAAGATAGGTGCATGGTTTGCATGGAACATACCATATGCATGGAAAACAATTTGGATGCACCCGATGGAACTCCTTGATGACGTGTGTCATATGGAATCTCACTTTGGTCTGTTTAGAAATAGTGTTAGTTTCGGTGCAAGATATGTGCATAGTTTGCGCCTAATGCACCATAGTCTAAGAAACCATCTTGGAAGCTCCTGTTCGTACTTCGATGAAGAGGCTCAAGTGGAAGCTCGGTTTGATCTGTTTGGAGATAGTGCTAATCTTGATGCAAGATAGGTGCATGATTTGCAACGAACATACCATATGCTTAGAAATCAAATTGGACGCACCCAATGGAACTCCTAGATGACGTGTGTCATATGGAATCTTGCTTCGGTCCAATTGTAGACATTGTAAGTTTTAGCGCAAGATAGGTGCACAGTTTGCACCTAATGCACCATAGTCTAAGAAACCATTTTGGATGCACTATTTGGTACTCCTGGGTGAAGAGGCTCAAGTGGAAGCTTGGTTCGGTCAGTTTGGAGATAGTGCTAATCTTTCTGCAAGGTAGGTGCATGGTTTGCATGGAACATACCATATGCTTGGAAATCAATTTGGATGCACCCGATGGAACTCCTTGATGACGTGTGTCATATGGAATCTTGCTTTGGTCCATTTAGAGACATTGTTAGTTTCGGTGCAAGATAGGTGCACAGTTTGCACCTAATACACCATAGTCTAAGAAACCATTTTGGACACACATGTTGGTACTCCTAGGTGAAGGGGCTCAAGTGGATGCTCGGTTCGGTCTGTTTGGAGATAGTGCTAATCTTGATGTAAGATAGGTGCACGGTTTGCATGGAACATACCAAATGCTTGGAAATCAATCTGGACGCACATGGTGGAACTCCTAGATGACGTGTGTCATACCAAATCTTGCTTTGGTGTGTTTGGAGACAGTGTTAGTTTCGGTGCAATATAGGTGCAAGGTTTGCACATAATGCAGCATAGGCTAAGAAACCATTTTGGACACACCCGATGGTACTCCTAGTTGAAAGGCTCAAGTGAAAGCTCGGTTTGATCTATTTGGAGATAGTGCTAATCTTGATGCAAGATAGAAGCACGGTCTGCATGGAACGTACCATATGCTTAGAAATTAATTTGGACACACACTACCCCACAACACCGCATCAGCGTTAGACATCTGACGCTAAAAATTATATTTATCGATGGATGATCTGACGCTAAAGATAACTAACCGATGATCTGTCGCTAATTTCTCATTTATTGACTCATTGTCTGTCGCTATAGGTAATCATATTTAGAGTTAAACTGTCTGTCGCTAAAAAGAGGTGCAGCGTCGATCTGTCTGTCGCTAAAAAGAAGTGGCCCCACCTAGCTCACACACCCGGCCAACAAATATAGTAAGGAATAAATATAGTGAGGAACCCTAGACCGTTTCACTACTTTGCTTACCGATAGTAATTTCAAATTGAACTATGTGTACTTCTAATAGGGTTCAAATAAAATTGTAAAAATTATATTTATCCTCATACATGTCACTCTATCCATATCCTAGAGTTGGTGGGATTTTTTTTGAATAATTCATCTTTTGTTTCTAAATTACCACAAAATAATTGTCATAATTCTAAGTTTAGTCAAAAAAATTCTATAATTTTCAATTGTTCAAATAAAGTTGGATGGAGAAATGACCGATATAAAAGTTATAGATTTCGATGGGTTCTACAACTTTCTTGGTGATAATTTTTTCATTTGAAATCATTTACTATTACAAAATTCTGTTGAAAAGCTCTCGTATTTTAAAAATTCAAATATTTGAATTGTTCGAACAATGTTGAATGGGAAAATGACCAGAATAATAGTTGTAGGTCTATATGAGTTATTTTATTCCATATATTTCTTTCTAATTTTTAGATATTGTTAGATTGGGCATATCACTTCGTATTGTTTTCATTCTACAAATAAAAGAAAAATGAAATATTTATTTATATTAATTCATCTTTATTACATACAACCTATTACTATGCAGACCATGGCCCAAATCGGCCCATCTAAAAACCCTAGACTACCCATTCCTCTCTCTCCCTATCTTCCCTCTCCCTCCGACCCTCCCTCAACCGGACAGCCGCACATCTCTATCTCTCTCTCTCTCTCATGCTCTCATGCGCGGATCGAGCGCGGGGGCGCGGCGCCTCTGACGGCGCAGCGGATCCGACAGCGAAGCTGGGCCTAGAACCCGGATGGACGCAGGGCGCGGCACCTTAGGCGGCGACGCTGCGAGCCGGGTCTCTCCGGCAGCAGCACAGCGATGTTCGGTCCCTCCAACGGTGGCGCGGTTGCGTAGGGTTCCTCCGGCAGCGGTGTGGGTCCTAGAGCCCTGATGGGCGCGGTCGTCCACGGTAAGTCAGCTGCTCCTGCCAACCCATCTGCTGCTGTAGGCTACTTGCTGTTGTTGCCCTGTTGGTGCGCTTGGGTTTCTGGGTTAGCGGCCGGTGTTTGAAGGTGCTCCTGTTAATCTGTTATAGCCACGCTTGTTAGTTGTGAGTTGGAGCTCTTGATTTGCAGTAGTTCTCAGTCAATCGATTAAAGAGTTTTGCTTAGCAGTGAGTCCCTCCTGTAGGCAGTTTGCCTTGGCGCTCAAATTTACAGAGAGGGAGACAGTAAAAGCTGTAGGATTCGAGCCGTGGTCTATTTTTTTTTGTTTTTCATCAATGTAATTTTTTTCTTGCTCAATTTGTTATGGATATAGATGTCTTGGTAAGCAGCGACACTACTTGGATGCAGCCTGTTTGTTCATCAGACATGTCATGTGTTCAGTTACAACAGCCTCTCATAATTAAACCACCACGTCTTTGTGAGTTTCCTGCCTGCCTCTCCTTGTTGGTCCCTGTTTAGTCCCTACAGATTGACTATAAGATCCTATCATTTTTTTATTGGCTTTTGTTACCATTTAATTTGGAGATGTTTCTTCCTCATTATGTATCGAAGATGCAGTGTGGTACAATACTTCTTCTTGCTAGGGAATTTATATTTGATAAACAAAGATGTTTGTTTTTTAGTTGTGAATCAAAGCTGCAGCTGTGGCACAGCACTGCTTTGCTTGGTAGGCAATTTATAATTTGAAGAAGTTTCAACAGGGACATTGTAAATCTTGGAAGTACAGAGTTATAAAGTACTACTGCCAGTTTCTACCTTGAGTAGATGAATCTGGATTTTCATGCTTTATCTAAAAATCTATAAATTACCACTAGTATGTAATTTACAAAGACTAAATGAAAAATAGACTTCATCTATATTCAAAAACTAAATATGGGTGATGTCTAATTTTTATTTAGTGTTGTATAGTATACGACAGATGCTCCAAGGTTTACTAACTCTGCTTATTCATTTGTACTGTGTTTTTGGTAGGCATTTCATCGTTATTGACGACGTATGGGATATAAAATCCTGGCAAGCATTAGAATCAGCTTTGCATCAGAAAGATAATGGAAGTAGAGTTGTCAAAACTACTTGAAATCTAGAAGTTGCCAATGGCGATGAAGATTACCAGCTTGGCTCTATTTCACATGATAACTCAAAGCTCTTTTACATGAGGCTATATGGCAGTGAAGACAAATGTCCTCCTAATCATCCTGAAGAGGCATCCCAACGCATAGCAATGATGAAGAGGTACGTACCCGCTGCCTAACTTGTTTCAATAACCATGTTCCATTCCACTAACACGTACTTCTCCATTACTATATTTTTATTATATAAGTAACAATATGAAATCATGCTCCGAAAACCTCCTAGGAAGTAGCAAGATCTCAGAGAAATTATAGCCCTTGATTTTTAGAATTAGTAGGACAATTAAATAAATTAAAAAATAATAGAAAAAGAAAAACAAATGCCTGAAATCTTGGCATATATATCCCCTGGGCGTCCTAGCTTCTCCTTGTTTAATTTCACCTGCCTGTACTACAGTACATATGATGTAATTATCAGTTTTCTAAGAAAAATAAATGCAGTTAATTATATACTTGTTTTACTATGGACTGATAATAGAATTGTCAATGCTTAGCTATTTTAGCCAATTTGCTACCTCTTACTATCTATGCCTGAATTAATGCATTCTTATATTATAGCTATTAAACTGAAATAATATAAATATATGCCTCACTTGACTATTTAACAGCATTAGGAGAAATTTCTTTTAATTTGGCTTGAGTTTCTGGAAAATGGATGTCTACACCTGCTGATTATGCACAACACCTTCACATATTTTCTCCACTTGTCTAATTACATGGTTGTTATCTTTTTCAGGAAGTATTGGACAGTCTTTTGCTTGAGTTTCTGAAAAATGGTTCTGTACATAACCTGGTGGAGGCTCTAGTGTTGACAAGCCATTGCTTTTGGTTTTTGAGTTCCTAGAAATGATTGTGTGCACAAACCTTAGTATGTCAAACACAAACTACTAGTATTACTTGTTGGGTGTGCATTCATATGATCTTTTGGTAGCTGACCATGTTGGATGATGAACTATGCAAGAAAAGATTGTATGTTTATTTGTACTGACCTCCGTGTGATGTATGTGATGGACCATAAGCTTGAATCTAGGCTGCATGTTTTCTCATTATATTTTTTTAATATTTATATTGTCCTATTGAACGATCTGACGCTATAAATATATGGGTTGTCAGACGCTCTGTCGGTGTATGCTTGGTAATGGATCATCTGTCGCTGAAACTTGGTAACAGACTATCTGTCGTTATAGATTTTCAAAGCGTCAGACGATCTGTCGCTAAAGGTAGTGTCTGACGCTAAAGATTTTTACCGGCAGGACTTACACCGGCAGCAGAAGTCTGTCGCTATAGGTTTTTAGCGTCAGATCATCTGCCCCTATAACTGCTTTTGCCGTCAGATCGTCCATCGCTAATTTTGGTGTTGTGGTGTAGTGACACCCGTAGAACTCCTTGATGACGTGTGTCATATGGAACCTCGCTTTGGTGTGCTTAGAGATAGTATTAGTTTCGGTGCAAGATATGTGCACTGTTTACGGCTAATGCACCAAAGTCTAAGAAACCATTTTGGAAGCACCTGTTGGTACTCCTAGGTGAAGAGGCTCAAGTGGAGGCTCGGTTCTGTCTGTTTAGAGATAGTGCTAATCTTGATGCAGGATAAGTGCAAAATTTACATGGAACATACCATATGCTCAAAAATCAATTTGGACGCGCCAGATGGAACTCCTAGATGACATATGTCATATGAAATCTCACTTTGGTCCGTTTAGAGACAGTGTTAGTTTCCGTGCAAGATAGGTGCACAATTTGCATCTAATGCACCATAGGATAAGAAACCATTTTGGACACACCCGATGGTCCTCCTAGGTCAAGGGGCTCAAGTGAAAGCTCAGTTTGGTCTGTTTGGAGATAGTGCTAATCTTGATGCAAGATAGATGCACGGTTTGCATGGAACATACGATATGCTCAGAAATCAATTAGGACGCACCTGATATAACTCCTTGATGATGTGTGTCATATGGAATCTTGCTTCGGTTCGTTTAGAGACAGTGTTAGTTTTGGTAGAAGTTATGTGCACGGTTTACGCCTAATGCACCATAGGCTAAGAAACCATTTTAGATGCACCTGATGGTACTCGTAGTTGAAAAGGCTCAAGTGGAGACTCGATTTGGTCTGTTCAGATATATTGCTAATCTTGATGCAAGATAGTTGCAGAGTTTGCATGCAGCGTACCATATGTTAAGAAATCAATTTGGACGCACCCAATGGAACTCCAAGATGACGTGTGTGATATGGAATCTCGCTTCGGTCTGTTTGGAGATAATGTTAGTTTTGGTGCAAGATAGGTGAATAGTTTGTGCCTAATGCACCATAGTCTAAGAAACCTTTTTTGACGCACCTGTTTGTACTCCTAGATAAAGAGGCTCAAGTGGAAGCTCAGTTTGGTCTGTTTGGAGATTGTGCTAATGTTGATGCAAGATAGGTGCACGGTTTGCATGGAACATACCATATGCTTGGAAATCAATTTGGATGCACCCGATGGAACTCCTCGATGACGTGTGTCATATGGAATCTCGCTTTGGTCTGTTTAGAAGCAGTGTTAGTTTTGGTGCAAGATATGTGCATGGTTTGCGCCTAATGCACCGTAGTCTAAGAAACCATTTTGGAAGCACCTGTTGGTACTTTGGTGAAAAGGCTCAAGTGGAAGCTCGGTTTGATCTGTTTGGAGATAGTGCTAATCTTGATGCAAGATAGGTGCATGATGTGCAAGGAACATACCATATGCTTAGAAATCAATTTGGACGCACCCAATGGAACTCCTAGATGACGTGTGTCATATGGAATCTTGCTTCGGTCCGTTTGTAGACATTGTAAGTTTTAGTGCAAGATAGGTGCACAGTTTGCACCTAATGCACCATAGTCTAAGAAACCATTTTGCATGCAATATTTGGTACTCCTGGGTGAAGAGGCTCAAGTGGAAGCTTGGTTCGGTCAGTTTGGAGATAGTGCTAATCTTTCTGCAAGGTAGGTGCATGGTTTCCATGGAACATACCATATGCTTGGAAATCAATTTGGATGCACCCGATGGATCTCCTTGATGACGTGTGTCATATGGAATCTTTCTTTGGTCCATTTAGAGACATTGTTAGTTTCGGTGCAAGATAGGTGCACAGTTTGCACCTAATGCACCATAGTCTAAGAAACCATTTTGGACACACTTGTTGGTACTCCTAGGTGAAGGGGCTCAAGTGGATGCTCGGTTCAGTCTGTTTGGAGATGTGCTAATCTTGATACAAGATAGGTGCACGGTTTGCATGGAACATACCAAATGCTTGGAAATCAATCTGGACGCACATGATGGAACTCCTAGATGACGTGTGTCATACCAAATCTTGCTTTGGTCTGTTTGGAGACAGTGTTAGTTTCGGTGCAAGATAGGTGCAAGGTTTACACATAATGCAGCATAGGCTAAGAAACCATTTTGGACACACCTGATGGTACTCCTAGTTAAAAGGCTTAAGTGAAAGCTCGGTCTGCATGGAACGTACCATATGCTTAGAAATTAATTTGGACACACCCGATAGAACTCCTTGATGACGTGTGCCATATGGAACCTCGCTTTGGCGTGCTTAGAGATAGTATTAGTTTCGGTGCAAGATATGTCCACTGTTTGTGCCTAATGCACCAAAGTCTAAGAAACCATTTTGGAAGCACCTATTGGTACTCCTAGGTGAAGAGGCTCAAGTGGAGGCTCGGTTCTGTCTATTTAGAGATAGTGCTAATCTTGATGCAAGATAGGTGCACGATTTACATGGAACATACCATATGCTCAAAAATCAATTTGGACGCACCAAATGGAACTCCTAGATGACATATGTCATATGAAATCTCACTTTGGTCCGTTTAGAGACAGTGTTAGTTTCCGTGCAAGATAGGTGCACAATTTGCATCTAATGCACCATAGGATAAGAAACCATTTTGGACACACCCGATGGTCCTCCTAGGTCAAGGGGCTCAAGTGAAAGCTCGGTTTGGTCTGTTTGGAGATAGTGCTAATCTTGATGCAAGATAGATGCACGGTTTGCATGGAACATACGATATGCTCAGAAATCAATTAGGACGCACCTGATATAACTCCTTGATGATGTGTGTCATATGGAATCTTGCTTCGGTTCGTTTAGAGACAGTGTTAGTTTTGGTAGAAGTTATGTGCACGGTTTACGCCTAATGCACCATAGGCTAAGAAACCATTTTAGACGCACCTGATGGTACTCGTAGTTGAAAAGGCTCAAGTGGAGGCTCGATTTGGTCTGTTCAGATATAGTGCTAATCTTGATGCAAGAGAGTTGCAGAGTTTGCATGCAGCGTACCATATGTTAAGAAATCAATTTGGACGCACCCAATGGAACTCCAAGATGACGTGTGTCATATGGAATCTCGCTTCGGTCTGTTTGGAGATAATGTTAGTTTTGGTGCAAGATAGGTGAATAGTTTGTGCCTAATGCACCATAGTCTAAGAAACCATTTTTGACGCACCTGTTTGTACTCCTAGATAAAGAGGCTCAAGTGGAAGCTCAGTTTGGTCTGTTTGGAGATTGTGCTAATGTTGATGCAAGATAGGTGCACGGTTTGCATGGAACATACCATATGCTTGGAAATCAATTTGGATGCACCTGATGGAACTCCTCGATGACGTGTGTCATATGGAATCTCGCTTTGGTCTGTTTAGAAGCAGTGTTAGTTTTGGTGCAAGATATGTGCATGGTTTGCGCCTAATGCACCGTAGTCTAAGAAACCATTTTGGAAGCACCTGTTGGTACTTTGGTGAAAAGGCTCAAGTGGAAGCTCGGTTTGATCTGTTTGGAGATAGTGCTAATCTTGATGCAAGATAGGTGCATGATGTGCAAGGAACATACCATATGCTTAGAAATCAATTTGGACGCACCCAATGGAACTCCTAGATGACGTGTGTCATATGGAATCTTGCTTCGGTCCGTTTGTAGACATTGTAAGTTTTAGTGCAAGATAGGTGCACAGTTTGCACCTAATGCACCATAGTCTAAGAAACCATTTTGCATGCAATATTTGGTACTCCTGGGTGAAGAGGCTCAAGTGGAAGCTTGGTTCGGTCAGTTTGGAGATAGTGCTAATCTTTCTGCAAGGTAGGTGCATGGTTTCCATGGAACATACCATATGCTTGGAAATCAATTTGGATGCACCCGATGGATCTCCTTGATGACGTGTGTCATATGGAATCTTTCTTTGGTCCATTTAGAGACATTGTTAGTTTCGGTGCAAGATAGGTGCACAGTTTGCACCTAATGCACCATAGTCTAAGAAACCATTTTGGACACACTTGTTGGTACTCCTAGGTGAAGGGGCTCAAGTGGATGCTGGGTTCAGTCTGTTTGGAGATGTGCTAATCTTGATACAAGATAGGTGCACGGTTTGCATGGAACATACCAAATGCTTGGAAATCAATCTGGACGCACATGATGGAACTCCTAGATGACGTGTGTCATACCAAATCTTGCTTTGGTCTGTTTGGAGACAGTGTTAGTTTCGGTGCAAGATAGGTGCAAGGTTTACACATAATGCAGCATAGGCTAAGAAACCATTTTGGACACACCTGATGGTACTCCTAGTTAAAAGGCTTAAGTAAAAGCTCGGTCTGCATGGAACGTACCATATGCTTAGAAATTAATTTGGACACACCCGATAGAACTCCTTGATGACGTGTGCCATATGGAACCTCGCTTTGGCGTGCTTAGAGATAGTATTAGTTTCGGTGCAAGATATGTCCACTGTTTGTGCCTAATGCACCAAAGTCTAAGAAACCATTTTGGAAGCACCTATTGGTACTCCTAGGTGAAGAGGCTCAAGTGGAGGCTCGGTTCTGTCTATTTAGAGATAGTGCTAATCTTGATGCAAGATAGGTGCACGATTTACATGGAACATACCATATGCTCAAAAATCAATTTGGACGCACCAAATGGAACTCCTAGATGACATATGTCATATGAAATCTCACTTTGGTCCGTTTAGAGACAGTGTTAGTTTCCGTGCAAGATAGGTGCACAATTTGCATCTAATGCACCATAGGATAAGAAACCATTTTGGACACACCCGATGGTCCTCCTAGGTCAAGGGGCTCAAGTGAAAGCTCGGTTTGGTCTGTTTGGAGATAGTGCTAATCTTGATGCAAGATAGATGCACGGTTTGCATGGAACATACGATATGCTCAGAAATCAATTAGGACGCACCTGATATAACTCCTTGATGATGTGTGTCATATGGAATCTTGCTTCGGTTCGTTTAGAGACAGTGTTAGTTTTGGTAGAAGTTATGTGCACGGTTTACGCCTAATGCACCATAGGCTAAGAAACCATTTTAGATGCACCTGATGGTACTCGTAGTTGAAAAGGCTCAAGTGGAGACTCGATTTGGTCTGTTCAGATATATTGCTAATCTTGATGCAAGATAGTTGCAGAGTTTGCATGCAGCGTACCATATGTTAAGAAATCAATTTGGACGCACCCAATGGAACTCCAAGATGACGTGTGTGATATGGAATCTCGCTTCGGTCTGTTTGGAGATAATGTTAGTTTTGGTGCAAGATAGGTGAATAGTTTGTGCCTAATGCACCATAGTCTAAGAAACCTTTTTTGACGCACCTGTTTGTACTCCTAGATAAAGAGGCTCAAGTGGAAGCTCAGTTTGGTCTGTTTGGAGATTGTGCTAATGTTGATGCAAGATAGGTGCACGGTTTGCATGGAACATACCATATGCTTGGAAATCAATTTGGATGCACCCGATGGAACTCCTCGATGACGTGTGTCATATGGAATCTCGCTTTGGTCTGTTTAGAAGCAGTGTTAGTTTTGGTGCAAGATATGTGCATGGTTTGCGCCTAATGCACCGTAGTCTAAGAAACCATTTTGGAAGCACCTGTTGGTACTTTGGTGAAAAGGCTCAAGTGGAAGCTCGGTTTGATCTGTTTGGAGATAGTGCTAATCTTGATGCAAGATAGGTGCATGATTTGCAACGAACATACCATATGCTTAGAAATCAATTTGGACGCACCCAATGGAACTCCTAGATGACGTGTGTCATATGGAATCTTGCTTCGGTCCGTTTGTAGACATTGTAAGTTTTAGTGCAAGATAGGTGCACAGTTTGCACCTATTGCACCATAGTCTAAGAAACCATTTTGCATGCACTATTTGGTACTCCTGGGTGAAGAGGCTCAAGTGGAAGCTTGGTTCGGTCAGTTTGGAGATAGTGCTAATCTTTCTGCAAGGTAGGTGCATGGTTTGCATGGAACATACCATATGCTTGGAAATCAATTTGGATGCACCCGATGGATCTCCTTGATGACGTGTGTCATATGGAATCTCGCTTCGGTCCATTTCGAGACATTGTTAGTTTCGGTGCAAGATAGGTGCACAGTTTGCACCTAATGCACCATAGTCTAAGAAACCATTTTGGACACACTTGTTGGTACTCCTAGGTGAAGGGGCTCAAGTGGATGCTCGGTTCGGTCTATTTGGAGATGTGCTAATCTTGATACAAGATAGGTGCACGGTTTGCATGGAACATACCAAATGCTTGGATATCAATCTGGACGCACATGATGGAACTCCTAGATGACGTGTGTCATACCAAATCTTGCTTTGGTCTGTTTGGAGACAGTGTTAGTTTCGGTGCAAGATAGGTGCAAGGTTTACACATAATGCAGCATAGGCTAAGAAACCATTTTGGACACACCTGATGGTACTCCTAGTTAAAAGGCTTAAGTGAAAGCTCGGTCTGCATGGAACGTACCATATGCTTAGAAATTAATTTGGACACACCCGATAGAACTCCTTGATGACGTGTGCCATATGGAACCTCGCTTTGGCGTGCTTAGAGATAGTATTAGTTTCGGTGCAAGATATGTCCACTGTTTGTGCCTAATGCACCAAAGTCTAAGAAACCATTTTGGAAGCACCTGTTGGTACTCCTAGGTGAAGAGGCTCAAGTGGAGGCTCGGTTCTGTCTGTTTAGAGATAGTGCTAATCTTGATGCAAGATAGGTGCACGATTTACATGGAACATACCATATGCTCGAAAATCAATTTGGACGCACCAGATGGAACTTCTAGGTGACATATGTCATATGAAATCTCACTTTGGTCCGTTTAGAGACAGTGTTAGTTTCCGTGCAAGATAGGTGCACAATTTGCATCTAATGCACCATAGGAAAAGAAACCATTTTGGACACACCCGATGGTCCTCCTAGGTCAAGGGGCTCAAGTGAAAGCTCGGTTTCGTCTGTTTGGAGATAGTGCTAATCTTGATGCAAGATAGATGCACGGTTTGCATGGAACATACGATATGCTCAGAAATCAATTAGGACGCACCTGATATAACTCCTTGATGATGTGTGTCATATGGAATCTTGCTTCGGTTCGTTTAGAGACAGTGTTAGTTTTGGTAGAAGTTATGTGCACGGTTTACGCCTAATGCACCATAGGCTAAGAAACCATTTTAGACGCACCTGATGGTACTCGTAGTTGAAAAGGCTCAAGTGGAGGCTCGATTTGGTCTGTTCAGATATAGTGCTAATCTTGATGCAAGATAGTTGCAGAGTTTGCATGCAGCGTACCATATGTTAAGAAATCAATTTGGACGCACCCAATGGAACTCCAAGATGACGTGTGTCATATGGAATCTCGCTTCGGTCTGTTTGGAGATAATGTTAGTTTTGGTGCAAGATAGATGAATAGTTTGTGCCTAATGCACCATAGTCTAAGAAACCATTTTTGACGCACCTGTTTGTACTCCTAGATAAAGAGGCTCAAGTGGAAGCTCAGTTTGGTCTGTTTGGAGATTGTGCTAATGTTGATGCAAGATAGGTGCACGGTTTGCATGGAACATACCATATGCTTGGAAATCAATTTGGATGCACCCGATGGAACTCCTCGATGATGTGTGTCATATGGAATCTCGCTTTGGTCTGTTTAGAAGCAGTGTTAGTTTTGGTGCAAGATATGTGCATGGTTTGCGCCTAATGCACCGTAGTCTAAGAAACCATTTTGGAAGCACCTGTTGGTACTTTGGTGAAAAGGCTCAAGTGGAAGCTCGGTTTGATCTGTTTGGAGATAGTGCTAATCTTGATGCAAGATAGGTGCATGATTTGCAACGAACATACCATATGCTTAGAAATCAATTTGGACGCACCCAATGGAACTCCTAGATGACATGTGTCATATGGAATCTTGCTTCGGTCCGTTTGTAGACATTGTAAGTTTTAGTGTAAGATAGGTGCACAGTTTGCACCTATTGCACCATAGTCTAAGAAACCATTTTGCATGCACTATTTGGTACTCCTGGGTGAAGAGGCTCAAGTGGAAGCTTGGTTCGGTCAGTTTGGAGATAGTGCTAATCTTTCTGCAAGGTAGGTGCATGGTTTGCATGGAACATACCATATGCTTGGAAATTAATTTGGATGCACCCGATGGATCTCCTTGATGACGTGTGTCATATGGAATCTTTCTTTGGTCCATTTAGAGACATTGTTAGTTTCGGTGCAAGATAGGTGCACAGTTTGCACCTAATGCACCATAGTCTAAGAAACCATTTTGGACACACTTGTTGGTACTCCTAGGTGAAGGGGCTCAAGTGGATGCTGGGTTCAGTCTGTTTGGAGATGTGCTAATCTTGATACAAGATAGGTGCACGGTTTGCATGGAACATACCAAATGCTTGGAAATCAATCTGGACGCACATGATGGAACTCCTAGATGACGTGTGTCATACCAAATCTTGCTTTGGTCTGTTTGGAGACAGTGTTAGTTTCGGTGCAAGATAGGTGCAAGGTTTACACATAATGCAGCATAGGCTAAGAAACCATTTTGGACACACCCGATGGTACTCCTAGTTAAAAGGCTTAAGTGAAAGCTCGGTCTGCATGGAACGTACCATATGCTTAGAAATTAATTTGGACACACCCGATAGAACTCCTTGATGACGTGTGCCATATGGAACCTCGCTTTGGCGTGCTTAGAGATAGTATTAGTTTCGGTGCAAGATATGTCCACTGTTTGTGCCTAATGCACCAAAGTCTAAGAAACCATTTTGGAAGCACCTATTGGTACTCCTAGGTGAAGAGGCTCAAGTGGAGGCTCGGTTCTGTCTATTTAGAGATAGTGCTAATCTTGATGCAAGATAGGTGCACGATTTACATGGAACATACCATATGCTCGAAAATCAATTTGGACGCACCAGATGGAACTTCTAGGTGACATATGTCATATGAAATCTCACTTTGGTCCGTTTAGAGACAGTGTTAGTTTCCGTGCAAGATAGGTGCACAATTTGCATCTAATGCACCATAGGAAAAGAAACCATTTTGGACACACCCGATGGTCCTCCTAGGTCAAGGGGCTCAAGTGAAAGCTCGGTTTCGTCTGTTTGGAGATAGTGCTAATCTTGATGCAAGATAGATGCACGGTTTGCATGGAACATACGATATGCTCAGAAATCAATTAGGACGCACCTGATATAACTCCTTGATGATGTGTGTCATATGGAATCTTGCTTCGGTTCGTTTAGAGACAGTGTTAGTTTTGGTAGAAGTTATGTGCACGGTTTACGCCTAATGCACCATAGGCTAAGAAACCATTTTAGACGCACCTGATGGTACTCGTAGTTGAAAAGGCTCAAGTGGAGGCTCGATTTGGTCTGTTCAGATATAGTGCTAATCTTGATGCAAGATAGTTGCAGAGTTTGCTTGCAGCGTACCATATGTTAAGAAATCAATTTGGACGCACCCAATGGAACTCCAAGATGACGTGTGTCATATGGACTCTCGCTTCGGTTTGTTTGGAGATAATGTTAGTTTTGGTGCAAGATAGGTGAATAGTTTGTGCCTAATGCACCATAGTCTAAGAAACCATTTTTGACGCACCTGTTTGTACTCCTAGATAAAGAGGCTCAAGTGGAAGCTCAGTTTGGTCTGTTTGGAGATTGTGCTAATGTTGATGCAAGATAGGTGCACGGTTTGCATGGAACATACCATATGCTTGGAAATCAATTTGGATGCACCCGATGGAACTCCTCGATGACGTGTGTCATATGGAATCTCGCTTTGCTCTATTTGGAAGCAGTGTTAGTTTTGGTGCAAGATATGTGCATGGTTTGCGCCAAATGCACCATAGTCTAAGAAACCATTTTGGAAGCACCTGTTGGTACTTCAGTGAAGAGGCTCAAGTGGAAGATCGATTTGATCTGTTTGGAGATAGTGCTAATCTTGATGCAAGATAGGTGCATGATTTGCAAGGAACATACCATATGCATAGAAATCAGTTTGGACGCACCCAATGGAACTCCTAGATGACGTGTGTCATATGGAATCTTCCTTTGGTCTGTTTGTAGACATTGTAAGTTTTAGTGCAATATAGGTGCACAGTTTGCACCTAATGCACCATAGTCTAAGAAACCATTTTGGATGCACTATTTGGTACTCCTGGGTGAAGAGGCTCAAGAGGAAGCTTGGTTCGGTCAGTTTGGAGATAGTGCTAATCTTTCTGCAAGGTAGGTGCATGGTTTGCATGGAACATACCATATGCTTGGAAATCTATTTGGATGCACCCGATGGATCTCCTTGATGACGTGTGTCATATGGAATCTCGCTTCGGTCCATTTCGAGACATTGTTAGTTTCGGTGCAAGATAGGTGCACAGTGTGCACCTAATGCACCATAGTCTAAGAAACCATTTTGGACGCACTTGTTGGTAGTCTTAGGTGAAGGGGCCCAAGTGGATGCTCGGTTCGGTCTGTTTGGAGATAGTGCTAAATGCAAGATAGGAGCACGGTTTGCATGGAAAATACCAAATGCTTGGAAATCAATCTGGACGCACATGATGGAACTCCTAGATGACGTGTGTCATACAAAATCTTGCTTTGGTCTATTTGGAGACAGTGTTAGTTTCGGTGCAAGATAGGTGCAAGGTTTGCACATAATGCAGCATAGGCTAAGAAACCATTTTGGACGCACCCGATGGTAATCCTAGGTAAAAGGCTCAAGTGAAAGCTCAGTTTGGTCTATTTGGAGATAGTGCTAATCTTGATACAAGATAGATGCACGGTCTGCTTGGAACATAGCATATGCTTAGAAATTAATTTGGACACACCCGATAGAACTCCTTGATGACGTGTGTCATATGGAATCTTGCTTTGGTGTGCATAGAGACAGTATTAGTTTTGGTACAAGATATGTGCACGGTTTGCGCCTAATGCACCAAAGTCTAAGAAACCATTTTGGAAGCACCTGTTGGTACTCCTAGGTGAAGAGGCTCAAGTGGAGGCTCGGCTCGGTCTGTTTAGAGATATGGTGTATTAGGCACAAACCGCGCACCTATCTTGCACCAAAACTAACACTATCTCCAAACAGACCAAAGCAAGATATCAGATAACACACATCATCTAGGAGTTCTATTGGGTGCGTCTATATTGACTTTTAAGCATATGGTATGTTCCATGCAAACTGTGCACCTATCTTACATGAAGATTAGCACTATCTCCAAACAGATCGTACGGAGCTTTCACTCGAGTCTCTTCACCTAGAAGTACCATTAGTTGCTTCCACAACTTTTTCTAAGCCTATGGTGCATTAGGCGCACACCGTGCACCTATCTTGTACCGAAACTAACACTATCTACAAATGGACTGAAGTGAGATTCCATATGACACACATCATCTAGGAGTTCTATCGGGTGCGTCCAAACTAATTTTTGAGCATATGGTACGTTCCATGTAAACCGTGCACGTATCTTGCGTCAAGATTTGTAGTATCTCCAAACAGACCGAACCAATCTTCCACTTGAGCCTACCGAGCATCCACTTGAGCCTCTTCTCCTAGGAGTACCAATAGGTGCATCCAAAATGATTTCTTAGCCTATGGTGCATTAGGCGCAATCCGTGCATCTATATTGCACCGAAACTAACACTGTCTCCAAATAGACCGAAGCTAGATTCCAGATGACACATGTCATCTAGGAGTTCCATCGGGTGCGTCCAAATTGATTTCCAAGGATATGGTTTGTCCCATGCAAACTATTTACCTATCTTGCATTAAGGTTAGCATTGTCTCGAAACAGACCGAACCGAGCTTCCGCTTGAGCCTCTTCACTTAGGAGTACCAATAGGTGCATTCAAAATGGTTTCTTAGACTATAGTGCATTAGGCGCAAACTGTGCATCTATCCTGCACTAAAACTAATATTGTCTCCAAACGGACTGAAGTGAGATTCCATATGACACTCATCATCTAGGAGTTCCATCAAGTGCATCCAAATTGATTTCCGAGAATATGGGACATTCTACACAAACCATGCACCTATCTTGCATCAAGATTAGCACTATCTCCAAACAGACCAAACCGAGCTTTCACTTGAGCCCCTTCACCTAGGAGTACCATCGGGTGCGTCCAAAATCGTTTCTTAGAGTATGGAGCATTAGGCACAAACCGTGCAATATCTTCTTAGAGTATAGTGCATTAGGCACAAACCATACACCATCTTGCACCGAAACTAACACTATCTTCAAACAGACCAAAGCGAGATATCAGATGACACACATCATCTAGCAGTTCTATCGGGTGCGTCCAAATTGATTTTCATGCATATGGAATGTTCCATGCAAACCGTGCATCTATCGTACCGAGCTTTCACTTGAGCCTCTTCACTTAGGAGTACCATCCGGTGCTTCCACAATGGTTTATGAGCCTATGGTGCATTAGGCGGAAACCGTGCACCTATCTTGCACCAGAACTAACACTATCTCTAAATGGACTAAAGTGAGATTCCGTACGACACATGTCATGTAGGAGTTCTATCGGGTGCATCCAAATTGATTTCTCAGCATATGGTACATTCCATGCTAATCGTGCACCTATCTTGCATCACGATTAGCACTATCTCCAAACACACCAAACCGAGCTTTCACTTGAGCCCCTTTACCTAGGAGTACCATCGGGTGTGTCAAAATCATTTCTTAGCCTATGGTGCATTAGGCGCAAACCGTGAACCTATCTTGCACTGAATCTAACACTGTCTCCAAATAGACCAAAGCTAGATTCCATGTGACACACATCACATTAGGCGCAAACCGTGCACCTATCTTGCACCAAAACTAACACTGTCTCTAAACATACCGAAGCAAGATTCCATATGACACACGTCATCTAGGAGTTTCATTGGGTTTGTCCAAATTGATTTCCGAGCATATGATATGTTCCACACAAATAGTGCACCTATCTTGCATCAAGATTAGCAATATCTCTGAATAGACCAAACTGAGCTTCCACTTGAGCCTCTTCACCTAGGAGTACCATCGGGTGCTTCTAAAATTGTTTCTTAGCCTATGGTCCACTTGGCACAAACCGTGCATATATCTTGCACTGAAACTAACACTATCTCCAAATAGACCAAAGCGAGATTTCATATCACACACGTCATCTAGGAGTTTCATCAGGTGCGTCCATATTGATTTCAAGCATATGGTATGTTCCATGCAAAGCATGCACCTATCTTGCATCAAGACTAGCACTATCTCCAAATAGACCAAACCGAGATTCCACTTGAGCCTCTTCACCCAGGAGTGCCAACAGGTGTGTCCAAAATGGTTTCTTAGACTATGGTGCATTAGGCATAAACTGTGCACCTATCTTGCACTGAAACTAATATTGTCTCCAAATGGACCAAAGCGAGATTCCATATGACACACTTCATCTAGGAGTTCCGTCGGGTGCATCCAATTTGATTTCCAAGCATCTTGGACATTCCATGCAAACTGTGCACCTATCTTGCATCAAGATTAGCACTATCGCCAAACAGACCGAACCACGCTTCCACTTGAGCCTCTTCACCTAGCAGTACCAATAGGTGCGTCCAAAATGGTTTCTTAGCCCATGCTTCATTAGGCACAAACCGTGCAATATCTTACACCAAAACTAACACTGTCTCCAAATAGACCAAAACAAGATTCTATATGACACATGTCATCTAGGAGTTCCATCAGGTGCGTCCAAATTGATTTCCGAGCATATGGTACGCTCCATGCAAACTGTGCAACTATCTTGCATCAAAATTAGCACTATCTCCAAATAGACCAAACCGAGCTTCCACTTGAGCCTCTTCAGCTAGGAGTACCATCGGGTGCATCAAAAATGTTTTCTTAGAGTATGGTGCATTAGGCACAAACCGTGCACCTATCTTGCACCAAAACTAACACTATCTCCAAATAGATTGTACTGAGCTTTCACTTGAGCCTCTTCACATAGAAGTATCAATGGGTGCTTCCACAACTGTTTCTGAGCCTATGGTGCATTAGACACAAACCGTGCACCTATCTTGCACCAAAACTAACACTATCTCCAAATGGACCAAAGTGAGATTCCATATGACACACGTCATCTTGGAGTTCTATCGGGTGCATCCAAATTGATTTCTGAGCATATGGTACATTCCATGCAAACCGTGCACCTATCTCCAAACAGACCAAACTGAGGTTTCACTTGAGCCCCTTCACCTAGGAGTACCATCGGGTGCGTCCAAAATCATTTCTTAGAGTATGGTGCATTAGTCACAAACCTTGCAATATCTTCTTAGAGTATGGTGCATTAGGCAGAAACCATGCACCTACCTTGCACTAAAACTAACACTATATGCAAATAGACCAAAGCGAGATATCACATGACACACATCATCTAGGAGTTCTATCGGGTGCGTCCAAATTGATTTTCAAGCATATGGTACATTCCATACAAACCGTGCGCCTATCTTACATGAAGATTAGCACTATCTCCAAAAAGATCGTAGCAAGATTTCACTTGAGCCTCTTCACCTAGGAGTACCATCAGGTGCTTCCATAATGGTTTCATAGCCTATGGTGCATTAGGCGCAAACCATGCACCAATCTTGCACTGAAACGAACACTATCTCCAAATGGACCGAAGTGAGATTCCATATGACACACATCATCTAGGAGTTCATCGGGTGCGTCCAAATGCTTGGAAACAATCTGGACGCACACGATGGAACTCCTAGATGACGTGTCATACGAAATCTTGCTTCGGTCTATTTGGAGATAGTGTTAGTTTTGGTACAAGATAGGTGCAAGGTTTGCACATAATGCAGCATAGGCTAAGAAGCCATTTTGGACGCACCCGATGGTACTCCTAGGTAAAAGGCACAAGTGAAAGCTCGGTTTGGTCTTTTTGGAAATAGTGCTAATCTTGATGCAAGATAGATGCACAGTCTGCATGGAACATACCATATGTTTAGAAATTAATTTGAACAGACGCGATAGAACTCCTTGATGACGTGTGTCATATGGAATCTCGTTTTGGTGTGCTTAGAGAATGTATTAGTTTTGGTGCAAGAAATGTGCACGGTTTGCGTCTAAGAAACCATTTTGGAAGCACCTGTTGGTACTCGTAGGTGAAGAGGCTCAAGTGGAGGCTCGGTTCGGTCTGTTTAGAGATAGTGCTAATCTTGATGCAAGATAGGTGCACGATTTGCAAGAAACATAATATATGCTTAAAAATCAATTTGGACGCACCAGATGGAACTCCTAGATGACATGTGTCATATGGAATCTCACTTCGATCTGTTTAGAGACAGTGTTAGTTTTGGTGCAAGATAGGTGCATGGTTTGCACTGAATGCACCATAGGATAAGAAACTATTTTGGACACACCCGATGGTACTCCTGGGTCAAGGTGCTGAAGTGAAAGCTCGGTTTGGTATGTTTGGAGATAGTGCTAATCTTGATGCAAGATAGATGCACGGTTTGCATGGAACATACGATATGCTCAGAAATCAATGAGGACGCACCTGATAACTCCTTGATGATGTGTGTCATATGGAATCTTGCTTCGATTCGTTTAGAGACAGTGTTAGTTTTGGTAGAAGATATGTGCACGGTTTACGCCTAATGCACCATAGGCTAAGAAACCATTTTAGACGCACCCGATCGTACTCGTAGTTGAAGAGGCTCAAGTGGAGGCTCGATTTGTTCTGTTCGGATATAGTGCTAATCTTGATGCAAGACAGCTGCACAGTTTGCATGGAACGTTCCATATTTTAAGAAGTCAATTTGGACGCACCCAATGGAACTCCTAGATGATGTGTGTCATATGGAATCTCACTTCAGTTTGTTTGGAGACAGCGTTAGTTTTGGTGCAAGATAGGTGCATAGTTTGTGCCTAATGCACCATAGTCTAAGAAACCATTTTTGACGCGCCTGTTTGTACTCCTAGATGAAGAGGCTCAAGTGGAAGCTCAGTTCGGTCTATTTGGAGATAGTTCTAATCTTGATGCAAGATAGGTGCACGGTTTGCATGGAACATACCATATGCTTGGAAATCAATTTGGATGCACCCGATGGAACTCCTTGACGACGTGTGTCGTATGGAATCTCGCTTTGGTCTATTTTGAAATAGTGTTAGTTTCGGTGTAAAATATGTGCATGGTTTGCGCCTAATGCACCATAGTCTAAGAAACAATTTTGGAAGCACCTGTTGGTACTTCGATGAAGAGGCTCTAGTGGAAGCTCGGTTTGATCTGTTTGGACATAGTGCTAATCTTGATGCAAGATAGGTGCATGATTTGAAAAGAACATACCATATGCTTAGAAATCAATTTGGACGCACCCAATGGAACTGCTAGATGACATGTGTCATATGGAATCTTGCTTCGGTCCGTTTGTAGACATTGTTAGTTTTAGTGCAAGATAGGTGCATAGTTTGTGCCTAATGCACCATAGTCTAAGAAACCATTTTGGACACACTATTTGGTACTCTTGGGTGAAGAAGCTCAAGTGGAAGCTTGGTTCAGTCAGTTTGTAGATAGTGCTAATCCTTATGCAAGGTAGGTACATGGTTTGCATGGAACGTACCGTATGCTTCGAAATCATTTTGGATGCCCCTGATTGAACTCCTTGATGACGTGTGTTATATGGAATCTCGCTTCGGTCCATTTGGAGACATTGTTAGTTTCGATGCAAGATAGGTGCACAGTTTGAACCTAATGCACCATAGTCTAAGAAACTATTTTGGACGCACCCGATGGTACTCCTAGGTGAAGGGGCTCAAGTGAAAGCTCAGTTTGGTATGTTTGGAGATAGTGCTAATGTTGATGCAAGATAGATGCACAGTTTGCATGGAACATTAGATATGCTTAGAAATCAATTAGGACGCACCTGATAACTCCTTGATGATGTGTGTCATATGGAATCTTGCTTCGGTTCGTTTAGAGACAGTGTTAGTTTTAGTAGAAGATATGTGCACGGTTTACCCCTAATGCACCATAGGCTAAGAAACCATTTTAGACGCACCCGATGGTACTCATAGTTGAATAGGCTCAAGTGGTCGCTCGAATTGGTCTGTTCGGATATAGTGCTAGTCTTGATGCAAGATAGTTGCACAGTTTGCATGCAACGTATCATATGTTAAGAAATCAATTTGGACGCACCCAATGGAACTCCTAGACGACGTGTGTCATATGGAATCTCGCTTCAGTCTGTTTGGAGACAATGTTAGTTTCGGTGCAAGATAGATGCATAGTTTGTGCCTAATGCACCATAGTCTAAGAAACCATTTTTAACACACCTGTTTGTACTCCTAGATGAAGAGGCTCAAGTGAAAGCTCGGTTCGGTCTGTTTGGAGATAGTGCTAATCTTGATGCAAGATAGGTGCACGGTTTGCATGGAACATACCATATGCTCGAAAATTAATTTGGATGCACCCGATTGAACTCCTTGATGACGTGTGTCATATGGAGTCTCACTTTGGTCTGTTTAGCAACAGTGTTAGTTTCGGTGCAAGATATGTGCATGGTTTGCGCCTAATGCACCATAGTCTAAGAAACCATTTTGGAAGTGCCTGTTGGTACTTCGGTGAAGAGGCTCAAGTGGAAGCTCGGTTTGATCTATTTAGAGATAGTGCTAATCTGATGCAAGATAGGTGCATGATTTGCAAGGAACATACCATATGCTTAGAAATCAATTTGGACGCACCCAATGGAACTCCTAGTTGATGTTTGTCATATGGAATCTTGCTTCGGTCCGTTTGTAGACATTGTAAGTTTTAGTGCAAGATAGGTGCGGTTTGCGCCTAATGCACCATTGTCTAAGAAACCATTTTGGACGCACAAGTTGGTTCTCTTGGGTGAAGAGGCTCAAGTGGAAGCTTCGTTCAGTCAGTTTGGAGATAGTGCTAATCCTTATGCAAGGTAGGTGCATGGTTTGCATGGAACATAACATATGCTTGGAAATCAATTTGGATGCACCCGATGGAACTCCTTGATGACGTGTGTCATATGGAATCTCGCTTCGGTCCATTTGGAGACATTGTTGGTTTCGGTGCAAGATAGGTGCAAGGTTTGCATATAGTGCAGCATAGGCTAAGAAACCATTTTGGATCCCCCCGATGGTACTCCTTGGTAAAAGGCTCAAGTGAAAGCTCGATTTGGTCTATTTGGAGATAGTGCTAATCTTGATGCAAGATAGTTGCACGGTCTGCATGGAACGTACCATATGCTTAGAAATTAATTTGGACACACCCGATAGAACGCCTTGAAGACGTGTGTCATATGGAATCTCGCTTTGGTGTGCTTAGAGATAGTATTAGTTTCGGTGCAAGATATGTGCACGGTTTGTGCCTAATGCACCAAAGTCTAAGAAACCATTTTGGAAGCACCTGTTGGTACTCCTAGGTGAAGAGGCTCAAGTGGAGGCTCGGTTCGGTCTGTTTAGTGATAGTGCTAATTTTGATGTAAGATAGGTGCACGATTTGAATGGAACATGCCATATGCTCAGAAATCAATTTGGACGCACCAGATGAAACTCCTAGATGACATGTGTCATATGGAATCTCACTTAGCTCCGTTTAGAGACAGTGTTATTTTCAGTGCAATATAGGTCCACAGTTTGCACCTACCATAGGATAAGAAACCATTTTGGACACACCCAATTGTACTCCTAGGTGAAGGGGCTCAAGTAAATGCTCGATTTGGTCTCTTTGGAACATACGATATGCTCAGAAACCAATTAGGATGCACCTGATATAACTCCTTGATGATTTGTGTCATATGGAATCTTGCTTCGGTTCGATTAGAGATAGTGTTAGTTTTGGTAGAAGAT
This sequence comes from Sorghum bicolor, assembly GCF_000003195.3. Lineage (NCBI taxonomy): Eukaryota > Viridiplantae > Streptophyta > Magnoliopsida > Poales > Poaceae > Sorghum > Sorghum bicolor. The sequence continues at coordinate 32,245,375 of NC_012871.2, forward strand.
ATGTGCACGGTTTACGCCTAATGCACCATAGGCAAAGAAACCATTTTAGACGCACCCGATGGTACTCGTAGTTGAAGAGGCTCAAGTGGAGGCTCGATTTGGTCTGTGTGGATATAGTGCAAATCTTGATGCAAGATAGGTGCAAGGTTTGCATATAATGCAGCATAGGCTAAGAAACCATTTTGGATGCTCCCGATGGTACTCCTTGGTAAAAGGCTCAAGTGAAAGCTCAGTTTGGTCTATTTGGAGATAGTGCTAATCTTGATGCAAGATAGATGCACGGTCTGCATGGAACGTACCATATGCTTAGAAATTAATTTGGACACACCTGATAGAACTCCTTGATGATGTGTGTCATATGGAATCTCGCTTTGGTGTGCTTAGAGATAGTATTAGTTTCGGTGCAAGATATGTGCACGGTTTGCGCCTAATGCACCAAAGTCTAAGAAACCATTTTGGAAGCAACTATTGGTACTCCTAGGTGAAGAGGCTCAAGTGGAGGCTCAGTTCGGTCTGTTTAGAGATAGTGCTAATTTTGATGTAAGATAGGTGCACGATTTGCATGGAACATACCATATGCTCAGAAATCAATTTGGACGCACCAGATGGAACTCCTAGATGACATGTGTCATATGCAATCTCACTTCGCTCCGTTTAGAGACAGTGTTATTTTCAGTGCAAGATAGGTGCACAGTTTGCACCTACCATAGGATAAGAAACCATTTTGGACACACCCGATGGTACTCCTAGGTCAAGGGGCTCAAGTGAAAGCTCGATTTGTTCTCTTTGGAGATTGTGCTAATCTTGATGCAAGATAGATGCACGGTTTGCATGGAACATACGATATGCTCAGAAACCAATTAGGACGCACCTGATATAACTCCTTGATAATTTGTGTCACATGGAATCTTGCTTCAGTTCGTTTAGGGACAATGTTAGTTTTTGTAGAAGATATGTGCACGGTTTACGCCTAATGCACCATAGGCTAAGAAACCATATTAGACGCACCCGATGGTACTCGTAGTTGAAGAGGCTCACGTGGAGCCTCGATTTTATCTGTTCAGATATAATGCTAATCTTGATGCAAGATAGTTGCACAGTTTGCATGCAGCGTACCATATGTTAAGAAATTAACTTGGACGCAGCCAATGGAACTCCTAGACGACGTGTGTCATATGGAATCTCACTTCGGTCTGTTTGGAGACAATGTTAGTTTCAGTGCAAGATAGGTGCATATTTGTGCCTAATGCACCATAGTCTAAGAAACCATTTTTGACACACCTATTTGTACTCCTAGATGAAGAGGCTCAAGTGGAAGCTCGGTTCGGTCTGTTTGGAGATGGAGCTAATCTTGATGCAGGATAGGTGCACGTTTGCATGGAACATACCATATGCGTGGAAATCAATTTGGATGCACCCGATGGAACTCCTTGATGGCGTGTGTCATATGGAATCTCCCTTTGGTCTGTTTAGAAACAGTGTTAGTTTCGGTGCAAGATATGTGCATGGTTTGCGCCTAATGCACCATAGTCTAAGAAACCATTTTGGAAGCACCTGTTGGTACTTCGGTGAACAGGCTCAAGTGGAAGCTCGGTTTGATCTATATGGAGATAGTGCTAATCTGATGCAAGATAGATGCATGATTTGCAAGGAACATACCATATGCTTAGAAATCAATTCGAACGCACCTAATGGAACTCCTAGTTGACGTGTGTCATATGCAATCTCGCTTCGGTCCATTTGGACACATTGTTAGTTTCGGTGCAAGATAGGTGCAAGGTTTGCATATAATGCAGCATAGGCTAAGAAACCATTTTGGACGCACCTGATGGTACTCCTTGGTAAGAGGCTCAAGTGAAAGCTCAGTTTGGTCTATTTGGAGATAATGCTAATCTTGATGCAAGATAGATGCATGGTCTGCATGGAACGTACCATATGCTTAGAAATTAATTTGGACACACCCGATAGAACTCCTTGATGACGTGTGTCATATGGAATCTCGCTTTGGTGTGGTTAGAGATAGTATTAGTTTTGGTGCAAGATATGTGCATAGTTTGCGCCTAATGCACCAAAGTCCAAGAAACCATTTTGGAAGCACCTATTGGTACTCCTAGGTTAAGAGGCGCAAGTGGAGGCTCGGTTCGGTCTGTTTAGAGATAGTGCTAATTTTGATGTAAGATAGGTGCACGATTTGCATGGAACATACCATATGCTCAGAAATCAATTTGGATGCACTGGATGGAACTCCTAGATGACATGTGTCATATGGAATCTCACTTCGCTCTGTTTAGAGACAGTGTTATTTTCAGTGCAATATAGGTGCACAGTTTGCACATATCATTGGATAAGAAGCCATTTTGGAAGCACCTGTTGGTACTCCTAGGTGAAGAGGCTCAAGTGGAAGCTCGGTTCGGTCTGTTTAGAGATAGTGCTAATCTTGATGCAAGATAGGTGCACCACATGCTCAGAAATCAATTTGGACGCACTAGATGGAACTCCTAGATGACATGTGTCATATGAAATCCTACTTCGGTCCGTTTAGAGACAGTGTTAGTTTCGGTGCAAGATAGGTGCACGGTTTGCACCTAATGCACCATAGGATAAGAAACCATTTTGTTCGCACCTGATGGTCCTGCTAGGTCAAGGGCCTCAAGTGAAAGCTCGGTTTGGTCTGTTTGGAGATAGTGCTAATCTTGATGCATGATAGATGCACGGTTTCTATGGAACATACAATATGCTCAAAAATCAATTAGGACGCACCTGATATAACTCCTTGATGATGTGTGTCATATGGAATCTTGCTTCGGTTCTTTTAGAGATAGTGTTAGTTTTGGTAGAAGATATGTGCACAGTTTGCGCCTAATGCACCATAGGCTAAGAAACCATTTTAGATGCACCCGATCGTACTCGTAGTTGAAGAGGCTCAAGTGGAGGCTCGATTTGGTCTGTTCGGATACAGTGCTAATCTTGATGCAAGATAGTTGCACAGTTTGCATGGAACGTACCATATGTTATGAAATCAATTTTGACGCATCCAATGAAACTACTAGATGGCGTGTGTCATATGTAATCTCACTTCTGTCTCTTTGGAGACAATGTTAGTTTCAGTGCAAGATAGGTGCATAGTTTGTTCCTAATGCACCATAGTCTAAGAAACCATTTTTGACGCACCTGTTTGTACTCCTAGATGAAGATGCTCAAGTGGAAGCACGGTTCGGTCTATTTGGAGATAGTGCTAATCTTGATGCAAGATAGGTGCACGGTTTGCATGGAACATACCATATGCTTGGAAATCAATTTGGATGCACCCGATGGAACTCCTTGATGACGTGTGTAATATATGGAATCTCGCTTTGGTTTGTTTAGAAATAGTGTTAGTTTTGGTGCAAGATATGTGCATGGTTTGCGCCTAATGCACCATAGTCTAAGAAACCATTTTGGATGCACGTGTTGGTACTTCGGTGAACAGGCTCAAGTGGAAGCTCGGTTTGATATGCTTGAAGATAGTACTAATCTTGATGCAAGATAGGTGCATGATTTGCAAGGAACATACCATATGCTTAGAAATCAATTTGGACGCACCCAATGGAACTCTTAGATGACGTGTATCATATGGACTCTTGCTTTGGTCTGTTGGTTGACATTGTAAGTTTTAGTGCAAGATAGGTGCACAGTTTGCGCCTAATGCACCATAGTCTAAGAAACAATTTTGGACGCACAAGTTGGTACTCTTGGATGAAGAGGCACAAGTGGAAGCTTGGTTCGGTCAGTTTGGAGATAGTGCTAATCCTTATGCAAGGTAGGTGCATGGTTTACATGGAACATACCATATGCTTGGAAATCAATTTGGATGCATCCGATGGACCTCCTTGATGACGTGTGTCATATGTAATCTCGCTTCGGTCCATTTAGAGACATTGTTAGTTTGGGTGCAAGATAGGTGCACAGTTTGCACCTAATGCACCATAGTCTAAGAAACCATTTTGGATGCACATGTTGGTACTCCTAGGTGAATGGGCTCAAGTGAATGCTCGGTTCGGTCTGTTTGGAGATAGTGCTAATCTTGATGCAATTTAGGTGGTCGGTTTGCATGGAACATACCAAATGCTTGGAATTCAATTTGGACGCACATAATGGAACTCCTAGACGACGTGTGTCATACGAAATCTTGCTTCGGTCTATTTGGAGACAGTGTTAGTTTTGGTGCAAGATGTGCAAGGTTTGCACATAAGGCAGCATAGGCTAAGAAACCATTTTGGACGCACCCGATGGTACTCCTAGGTAAAAGGCTCAAGTGAAAGCTCAGTTTGGTCTATTTGGAGATAGTGCTAATCTTGATGCAAGAAAGATGCATGGTCTGCTTGGAACGTACCATATGCTTAGAAATTAATTTGGACACACCCGATAGAACTCCTTGATGACGTGTGTCATATGGAATCTTGCTTTGGTGTGCTTAGAGACAGTATTAGTTTGGTGCAAGATATGTGCACGGTTTGCGCCCAATGCAGCAAAGTCTAAGAAACCATTTTGGAAGCACCTGTTGGTACTCCTAGGTGAAGAGGCTCAAGTGGAGGCTCGGTTCGGTCTGTTTAGAGATATGGTGTATTAGGCACAAACCGCGCACCTATCTTGCACCGAAACTAACGCTATCTCCAAACAGACCAAAGCAAGATATTAGATGACACACATCATCTAGGAGTTCTATTGGGTGCGTCTATATTGACTTTTAAGCATATGGTATGTTCCATGCAAACTGTGCACCTATCTTACATGAAGATTAACACTATCTCCAAACAGATCGTACCGAGCTTTCACTCGAGTCTCTTCACCTAGAAGTACCATTAGATGCTTCCACAACTGTTTCTAAGCCTATGGTGCATTAGGCGCACACCATGCACCAATCTTGTACCGAAACTAACACTATCTACAAATGGACTGAAGTGAGATTCTATATGACACAAATCATCCAGGAGTTCTAACGGGTGCGTCCAAACTGATTTCTGAGCATATGGTACATTCCATGCAAACCGTGCACCTATCTTGCGTCAAGATATGCAGTATCTCCAAACAGACCGAACCAAGCTTCCACTTGAGCCTACTAAGCTTCCACTTGAGCCTCTTCACTTAGGAGTACCAACAGGTGCGTCCAAAATGGTTTCTAAGGCTTGGAGTACAATCGGGTGCTTCCAAAATGGTTTGTTAGTGTATGGTACATTAGGCAGAAAACCGTGCACCTATCTTGCACCAAAACAAACACTATCTCCAAATAGACCAAACCGAGATTACATATGACACATGACATCTAGGAGTTCCATCAGGTGTGTCCAAATTGATTTCCGAGCATATGGTACGTTCCATGCAAACCATGCACCTATTTTGCATCAAGATTAGCATTATCTCCAAACAGACCGAACCCAAGCTTCTAGTTGAGCCTCTTCACCTAGGAGTACCAACAAGTGCGTCCAAAATGGTTTCTTAGGCTATGGTGCATTAGGCACAAACTGCGCACCTATCTCGCACCAAAAGTAACACTGTCTCCAAACGGACCGAAGTGAGATTCCATATCACACACGTCATCTTGGAGTTCCATCGGGTGCATCCAAATTGATTTTCGAGCATATGGTACGTTCCATGCAAACTGTGCACCTATCTTCCATCAATATTAGCACTATCTCCAAACAGATCGAACCGATCTTCCACTTGAGTCTCATCACCTAGGAGTACCAACATGTGCGTCCAAAATGGTTGTTTAGACTATGGTGCGTTAGGCGCAAAGTGTGCACCTATCTTGCACCGGAACTAACACTGTCTCCAAATGGATCAAACCGAGATTCCATACACATCATCTAGGAGATCCACCGTGTGCATCTAAATTGATTTCTGAGCATATGGTACGTTCCGTGTAAACCGTGCACCTATCTTACATCAAGATTAGTAGTATCTCCAAACAGACCAAACCAAGCTTCCACTTGGTCCTCTTCACCTAGGAGTACATACAGGTGTGTCTAAAATAGTTTCTTAGGCTACGGTGCATTAGGCGCAAACCGTGCACCTATCTTGCACAGAAACTAACACTGACTCCAAGTGGATCGAAGCGAGATTCCATATGACACACGTCATCTAGTAGTTCCATCGGGTGCGTCCAAATTGATTTCTTAGCATATGGCACGTTCCATGAAAATTGTGCAAGTATCTTGCATCAAGATTTGCATTATCTCCAAACAGATTGGACCAAGCTTCCACTTGAGCGTCTTCACCTAGGAGTACGAACAGGTGCGTCCAAAATGGTTTCTTAGATTATGGTGCATTAGGCGCAAACTGTGCCCCTATCTTGCACCAAAACTAACACTGTCTTCAAATAGACCAAAGCAAGATTCCATATGACACACGTCATCTCAGAGTTCCATCGGATGCATCCAAATTGATTTATGAGCATATGATACTTTCCATGCAAATCGTGCACCTATCTTGCCAAGATTAGTAGTATCTCCAAACAGACCGAACCAAGCTTCCACTTGAGCCTCTTCATCTAGGAGTACCAACAGGTGCGCGCAAAATGGTTTCTTAGGCTATGGTGCATTAGGCATAAACGTTGCACCTATCTTGCACCGAAACTAACACTATTTCTAAACAGACCAAAGTGAGATTCCGTATGACACACGTCATCAAGGAGTTGCATCGGGTGCATTCAAATTGATTTCCAAGCATATGGTATGTCCATGCAAACCGTGCACCTATCTTGCATCAAGATTAGCACTATCTCCAAACAGACCGAACCAAGCTTCCACTTGAGCCTCTTCAGCTAGGAGTTCCATAGGGTGCGTCCAAATTGAATTCTGAGCATATGATATGTTCTATGCAAACCGTGCAACTATCTTGCATCAAGATTAGCACTATCTCCAAATAGACCGAATCGAGCTTCCTCTTGAGCCTCTTTAGCTAGGAGTACCATCAAGTGCATCCAAAATGGTTTCTTAGAGTATGGTGCATCCGACACAAACCATGCACCTATCTTGCACTGAAACTAACACTATCTCCAAACAGACCAAAGCGATATTAGATGACACACACCATCTAGGAGTTCTATCTGGTGCGTGTAAATTGATTTTCAAGCATATGGTATGTTCCATACAAACCTTGCACCCATCTTACATGAAGATTAGCACTATCTCTAAATAGATCTTATCGAGCTTTCACTTGAGCCTCTTCACCTATGAGTACCATCGGGTGCTTCCACAACTATTTCTAAGCCTATGGTGCATTAGGCGCACACCGTGCACCTATCTTACACCGAAACTAACACTATCTCCGAACGGATCAAAGTGAGATTCCATATGACACACGTCATCTAGGAGTTCTATCCGGTGCGTCCAAATTGATTTCTGAGCATATGGTATGTCCATGCAAACCATGCAGCTATCTTGTGGCAAGATTAGCACTATCTCCAAACAGACAAAACCAAGCTTCCACTTGAGTCTCATCACCTAGGAGTAGCAACAGGTGCGTCCAAAATAGTTTCTTAGGCTATTGTGCATTAGGCGCAAACTGTGCACATATCTTCCACCGAAACTGACAATATCTCCAAACATACCAAAGCGAGATTTCATATGACACACATCATCTAGGAGTTCCATCGGTTGTGTCCAAATTGATTTCCGAGCATATAGTACGTTTCATGCAAACCGTGCATATATCTTGCATCAGGATTAGCACTATCTCCAAACAAACCGAACCGAGCATCCACTTGAGACACTTCAGCTTGGAGCACAATCTGGTGCATCCAAAATGGTTTGTTAGAGTATGGTGCATTAGGCACAAACCATGCACCTATCTTGGACTCAAACTAACACTATCTCCAAACAAAAAAGTGAGATATCAGATGGCACACATCACCTAGGAGTTCTGTAGGGTGCGTCCAAATTGATTTTCAAGCATATGGTATGTTCCATGCAAACCGTGCACCTATCTTATATGAAAATTAGCATTATCTCCAAACAAATCGTACCGAGCTTTCACTTGAGCCTCTTCACCTAGGAGTACCATCGGGTGCTTCCACAATGGTTTTTGAGCCTGTGGTACATTAGGCGCAAACCGTACACTTATCTTGCACCGAAACTAACACTATCTCCAAATGGACCGCAGTGAGATTCCATATGACACACGTCATCTAAGAGTTCTATCGGGTGCGTCCAAATTGATTTTCGAGCATATGGTATGTCCATGCAAACCGTGCACCTATCTTGCGTCAAGATTAGCAATATCTCCAAACAGACCAAACCGAGCTTCCACTTGTGCCACTTCAGCTAGGAGTACAATCAGGTGTGTCCAAAATGGTTTGTTATAGTATGGCGCATTAGGCACAAACCGTGCACCTATCTTGCACCGAAACTAACACTGTCTCCAGACAGACCAAAACGAGATTACATATGACACATGACATCTAGGAGTTCCATTGGGTGCGTCCAAATTGATTTCCAAGCATATGATACATTCCATGCAAACCATGCACCTATCTTGCATCAAGATTAGCAGTATCTCCAAACAGACCGAACCCTAGCTTCCACTTGAGCCTCATCACCTAGGAGTACTAACAGGTGCGTCCAAAATGGTTTCTTAGACTATGGTGCATTTGGCACAAACTGTGCACCTATGTTCCAGCAGAACTAACGCTATGTCCAAACGGATCAAAGCGAGATTCCATATGACACACATCATCTAAGAGTTCCATCGGGTGCCTCCAAATGGATTTCTGAGCATATGGTATGTTCCATGCAAACCACACACCTATCTTGCATAGATTAGCAGTATCTCCAAATAGACCAAACCAAGCTTCCACCTAAGCCTCTTCACTTAGGAGTACATATAGGTGTGTCAAAAATGGTTTCTTTTGCTATGGTGCAGTAGGTGCAAACGGTGCACCTATTTTGCACCAAAACTAACACTGTCTCCAAATGGACCGTAGCGAGATTCCATATAACACACGTCATCAAGGAGTTCCATCGGGTGCATCCAAATTGATTTCCAAGCATATGGTATGTTCCATGCAAACAATGCACCTACCTTGCATAAGGATTAGCACTATCTCCAAACTGACCGAACCAAGCTTCCACTTGAGCCTCTTCACCCAGTAGTGCCAAATAATGCGTCCAAAATGGTTTCTTAGACTATGGTGCATTAGGCGCAAACTATGCACCTATCTTGCACTAAAACTTACAATGTCTACAAACAGACCGAAGCAAGATTCCATATGACACACGTCATCTAGGATTTCCATTGGGTGCGTCTAAATTGATTTCTGCGCATATGGCACATTCCATGCAAACTATGCAACTATCTTGCATCACTATCTCCAAACAGACCAAACCAAACTTCCATTTGAGCCTCTTCACCTAGGAGTACCAACAGGTGCGTCCAAAAATGTTTCCTAGACTATGGTGCATTAGGTGCAAACTTTTTTTTGAGAGCCATTAGGCGCAAACTGTGCAACTATCTTGCACCAAAACTAACACTATCTCCAAACATACCAAAGCGAGATTTCATATGACATGTCATCTAGGAGTTCCATCTGGTGCGTCCAAATTGATTTCTGAGCATATGGTACGTTCCATGCAAACCGTGCACCTATCTTGCATCAAGATTAGCACCATCACCAAATAGACCGAACCGAGCTTCCACTTGAGCCTCTTCACCTCGGACCAACAGGTGCGTCCAAAATGGTTTCTTAGACTATGGTGCATTAGACACAAATTGTGCACCTATCTTGCACCGAAACTAACACTATCTCCAAACGGAGCAAGCCGAGATTCCATATGACACACGTCATCTAGGAGTTCCATCGGGTGCGTCCAAATTGATTTCTGAGCATATCGTACGTTCCATGCAAACCATGCACCTATCTTGCATCAAGATTAGCAGTATCTCCTAGCAGACTGAACCCAGCTTGCACTTGAGCCTCTTCATCTAGGAGTACCAACAGGTGCGCCCAAAATAGTTTCTTAGGCTACGGTGCATTAGGCACAAACTATGCACCTATCATGCACCAAAACTGACACTATCTCCAAATGGACCGAAACGAGATTCTATATGAAACACGTCATCTAGGACTTCCATCAGGTGCGCCCAAATTAATTTTCAAGCATATGGTACGTTCCATGTAAACTGTGCACCTATTTTGCATCAAGAGTAGCAATATCTCCAAATGGACTGAACCGAGCTTTCGCTTGAGCCACTTCACCTAGGAGTACCATCGGGTGCGTCCAAAATGGTTTCTTAGCCTGCGGTGCATTAGGCACAAACCGTGCACCTTTCTTGCACTGATACTAACACTTTCTCTAAATGGACCAAAGCAAGATTACATATGACACACGTCATCTAGAAGTTCTATCGGACGCGTCCAAATTGATTTCTGAGCATAAGGTACGTTCCATGCAAACTATGCAACTATCTTGCGTCAAGATTAGCACTATCTCCAAATAGACCGAACCGAGCTTCCACTTGAGCCTCTTCAACAGAGAGTACCATCGGTTGCGTCCAAAATGGTTTCTTAGATTATGGTGTATTAGGCACAAACCGTGCACCAATCTTGCACCAAAACTAATAGTTTCTCCAAATGGACCAAAGTGAGATATTAGATGACACACATCATCTAGGAGTTATATCAGGTGTGTCCAAATTGATTTTCAAGCATATGGTATGTTTAATGCACACCGATCTTGCACCAAAACTAACACTATCTCCAAACAGACCAAAGCAAGATCCCATATGACACACATCATCTAAGAGTTCTGTCGGGTGCATCCAAACTGATTTCTAAGCATATGGTACATTCCATGCAAACCGTGCGCCTATCTTACATCATGATTAGCACTATCTCCAAACAGACCAAACCGAGCATTCACTTAAGCCCCTTTACCTAGGAGTACAATCGGGTGCGTCCAAAATCGTTTCTTAGCCTATGGTGCATTAGGCACAAACTGTGCACCTATCTTGCATCGAAACTAACACTGTCTCCAAACAGATCGAAGCGAGACTCCATATGACACACGTCATCCAAGAGTTCCATCGGGTGTGTCCAAATTGATTTTCGGGAATATGGTATGTCCATGCAAACTGTGCACCTATCTTGCACCAAAACTAACACTATCTTCAAACGGACCAAAGCGAGATTCCATATGACACACGTCATCTACGAGTTCCATCAGGTGCGTCCAAATTGATTTCTGAGCATATGGTACTTTCCATGCAAACTGTACACCTATCTTGCATCAAGATTAGCACTATCCCCAAATAGACCGAACCGAGCTTTCACTTGAGCCTCTTCACCTAGGAGTACCATCAGGTGTGTCCAAAATGGTTTTTTAGCCCATGGTGCATTAGGAGCAAACCATGCAACTATCTTGCACTGAAACTAACACTCTCCAAACAGACCGAACGAGATTCCATATGATACACGTCATCTAGGAGTTCCAATGGGTGCGTCCAATTTGATTTCCGAGCATATGGTATGTCCCGTGCAAACTGTGCACCTATCTTGCATCAAGATTAGAACAATCTCCAAATAGACTAAACCGAGCTTCCACTTTAGCCTCTTCACCTAGAAGTACCAATAGATGCGTCCAAAATGGTGTCTTAGACTTTGGTGCATTAAGCGCAAACTGTGCACATATGTTGCAGCGAAACTAACACTGTCTCCACGAATCGAAGCGAGATACCATATGACACACATCATCTAGGAGTTCCATCGTGTGAGTCCAAATTGATTTCCGAGCATATGGTACGTTCTATGCAAACCATGCACCTATCTTGCATCAATATTAGCACAATCTTCAAATAGACCGGACCAAGCTTCCACTTGAGCCTCTTCACCTTTGAGTACCAACAGATTTTCTAAAATGGTTTCTTAGACTATGGTGCATTAGGTGCAAACTATGCACCTATCTTGCACCAAAACTAACACTGTCTTCAAATGGACCAAAGCGAGATTCCATATGACAGACGTTATCTACGATTTCCATCAGGTGCGTCCAAATTGATTTATGAGCATATGGTACTTTCCATGCAAACTGTACACTTATCTTGCAACAAGATTAGCACTATCTCCAAATAGACCGAACCGAGCTTTCACTTGAGCCTCTTAACCTAGGAGTACCATCGGGTGTGTCCAAAATGGTTTTTTAGCCTATGGTGCATTAGGCGCAAACCGGGCACCTATCTTGCACTGAAACTAACACTCTCCAAACAGACCGAATGAGATTCCATATGATACACGTCATCTAGGAATTCCAATGGGTGCATCCAAATTGATTTCTAAGCATATGGTACGTTTCATGCAAACTATGCACCCATCTTGCATTAAGATTAGCACTGTCTCGAAACAGACCAAACCGAGCTTCCATTTGAGCCTCTTCAACTAACAGTACCAACAGGTGCAGTTGCTTAGACTATGGTGCATTAGGTGCAAACTGTGCACCTATCTTGCACTGAAACTAATATTGTCTCCAAACGGACTGAAGCGAGATTCCATATGACACACATCACCTAGGAGTTCCATCGGGTGCATCCAAATTTATTTTCGAGCATTTGGGACATTCCATGCAAACCATGCACCTATCTTGCATCAAGGTTAGCACTATCGCCAAACAGACCGAACCAAGCTTCCACTTGAGCCTCTTCACCTAGGAGTACCAATAGGTGTATCCAAAATGATTTCTTAGCCTGTGGTGCATTAGGCACAATCCGTGCATCTATATTGCACCGAAACTAACACTGTCTCCAAACAGACCGAATCGAGATTCCATATGACACACGTCATCTAGGAGTTCCATCGGGTGCGTCCGAATTGATTTCCAAGCATATGGTATGTCCCATGCAAACTATGCACCTATCTTGCATTAAGATAAGCATTGTCTCGAAACAGACCAAACCGAGCTTCCGCTTGAGCCTCTTCACCTAGGAGTACCATTAGGTGCATTCAAAATGGTTTCTTAGACTATGTTGCATTAGGCGCAAACTGTGCACCTATCCTGCATTGAAACTAATATTGTCTCCAAATGGACTGAAGTGAGATTCCATATGACACATGTCATCTAGGAGTTCCATCAGGTACATCCAAATTGATTTCCGAGCATATGGGACATTCTACGCAAATGATATGTTCCACACAAATAGTGCACCTATCTTGCATCAAGATTAGCAATATCTCTGAATAGACTAAACCGAGCTTCCACTTGAGCCTCTTCACCTAGGAGTACCATCAGGTGCTTCTAAAATGGTTTCTTAGCCTATGGTTGATTTGCCACAAACCGTGCATATATCTTGCACTGAAACTAACACTATCTCCAAATAGACCAAAGCTAGATTTCATATGACACACGTCATCTAGGAGTTTCATCAGGTGTGTATGGTACTGATTTCCAAGCATATGGTATGTTCCATGCAAAACATGCACCTATCTTGCATCAAGTTTAGCACTATCTCCAAAAAAACCAAACCGAGATTCCACTTGAGCCTCTTCACCTAGGAGTGCCAACAGGTGTGTTCGAAATGGTTTCTTAGACCATGGTGCATTAGGCGCAAACTGTGCACCTATCTTGCACTAAAACTAATATTGTCTCCAAACGGAAGCGAGATTCCATATAACACACTTCATCTAGGAGTTCCATCGGGTGCATCCATATTGATTTCCAAGCATTTAGGACATTCCATGCAAACCGTGCACCTATCTTGCATCAAGATTAGCACTATCGCCAAAGAGACTGAACAAGCTTCCACTTGAGTCTCTTTACCTAGCAGTACCAATAGGTTCATCCAAAATGGTTTCTTAGCCTATGGTGCATTAGGCACAAACCGTGCAATATCTTGCACCAAAACTAACACTGTCCCTAGATAGACCAAAACGAGATTCTATATGACACATGTCATCTAGGAGTTCCATCAGGTGCGTCCAAATTGATTTCCGAGCATATGGTACGCTCCATGCAAACCGTGCAACTATCTTGCATCAAGATTAGCACTATCTCCAGATAGACCGAACCGAGCTTCCACTTGAGCCTCTTCAGCTAGGAGTACCATCGGGTGTATCAAAAATGTTTTCTTAGAGTATGGTGCATTAGGCACAAACCGTGCACCTATCTTGCACCAAAACTAACACTATCTCCAAATAGATTGTACTGAGCTTTTACTTGAGCCTCTTCAATAGAAGTATCATTGGGTGCTACCACAACGGTTTCTGAGCCTATGGTGCATTAGACAGAAACTGTGCACCTATCTTGCACCAAAACTAATACTACCTCCAAATGGACCGAAGTGAGATCCATATGACACGCGTCATCTTGGAGTTCTATCGGGTGCATCCAAATTGATTTCTGAGCATATGATACATTCCATGCAAACCGTGCACCTATCTTGCATCAAGATTAGCACTATCTCCAAACAGACCAAACTGAGCTTTCACTTGAGCCCCTACACCTAGGAGTACCATCGGGTGCGTCCAAAATCATTTCTTAGAGTATGGTGCATTAGTCACCAACCGTGCAATATCTTCTTAGAGTATGGTGCATTAGGCACAAACCGGGCACCTATCTTGCACTGAAACTAACACTATCTGCAAATAGACCAAAGCGAGATATCACATGACACACATCATCTAGGAGTTCTATCGCGTGCGTCCAAATTGATTTTCAAGCATATGGTACGTTCCATACAAACCGTGAACCTATCTTACATGAAGATTAGCACTATCTCCAAACAGATCGTAGCAAGCTTTCCCTTGAGCCTCTTCACCTAGGAGTACCATCGGGTGCTTCCATAATGGTTTCTTAGCCTATGGTGCATTAGGCGGAAACCATGCACCAATCTTGCACCGAAACGAACACTATCTCCAAACGGACCGAAGTGAGATTCCATATGACACACGCAATCTAGGAGTTCATATGGTACATTCCGTGCATAACGTGCACCTATCTTGCATAAAGATTAGCACTATCTTCGAACAGACCAAACTAAGTATTCACTAGAGCCCCTTTACCTAGGAGTACCATCGGGTGCGTCCAAAATTGTTTCTTAGCCGATGGTACATTAGGCACAAACCGTGCAGCTATCTTGCACTGAATCTAACACTGTCTCCAAACAGACTGAAGCGAGATTCCATATGACACTCGCCATCTAGGATTTCCACTGGGTGCGTCCAAATTGATTTCCAAGCATATAGTAAGTTCCATGCAAACCATGCAACTATCTTCCTCGAAGATTAGCACTATCTCCAAATAGACCAAACTGAGCTTTTACTTGAGCCCCTTTACCTAGGAGTACCATCGGGTGCATCCAAAATTGTTTCTTAGCCTATGGTCCATTAGGCGCAAATTGCACAAAAACTAACGCTTTCTCCAAATGGACCAAAGCGAGATTACATATGACACACATCATCTAGGAGTTTCCATCGGGTGTGTCCAAATTGATTTTCAAGCATATGGTACGTTCCAAGCAAACCATGCACCTATCTTACATGAAAATTAGCACTATCTCCAAACAGATCATACCGAGCTTTCACTTGAGCCTCTTCACCTAGGAGTACCATCAAGTGCATCCAACATGGTGTCTTCGCCTATGGTGTATTAGGTGCAAACCGTGCACCTATCTTGCACCGATACTAGCACTGTCTCTAAACAAACCGAAGCAAGATTCCATATGACACACGTCATCTAGGAGTTCTATTAGGTGCGTCCAAATTGATATCCGAGCATATGGTATGTTCCATGCAAACTGTGCACCAATCTAGCATCAAGATTAGCACTATCTCCAAACAGACCAAACCAAGCTTCCACTTGAGCCTCTTCACCTAGGAGTATCATTGAGTGCATCAAAAATGGTTTCTTAGCCTATGGTGCATTAGGCGCAAACCGTGCACTCCACCGAAACTAACACTGTCTCCAAACAGAATGAAGCAAGATTCCGTATGACACACGTCATCTAGGAGTTCTATCGGGTGCGTCCAAATTGATTTCTGAGCATATGGTATTTTCCATGCAAACCGTGCAACTATCTTGCATCAAGATTAGCACTATCTCCAAATAGACCACATCGAGCTTCCACTTGAGCCTCTTCACCAAGGAGTACCATTAGGTGCGTCTAAAATGGTTTCTCAGCCTATGGTGCATTAGGTGCAAATCGTGCACATATCTTGCACCGAAACCAACACTATCTCCAAACAGACCAAAGCGAGATTCCATATGACACACGTCATCTAGGTCTTCCATCTAGTGCGTCCAAATTGATTTTTGAGCATATGGTACGTTCCATGCAAACCGTGCACCTATCTTGCATCAAGATTAGCACTATATCCATAAAGGCCGAACTGAGCTTCCACTTGAGCTAGGAATTCCAACAGGTGCGTCCAAAATGGTTTCTTAGACTATGGTGCATTAGGCGCAAACTGTTGAAAGCCCTAGTTTGGTTTTGGATAATTGATGAAACCCTACTACTAACCTCTATACTAAGTGTGTGTAGACTTAATGAGGTTGGTACATGCCAAGTGATGGAGCAAGAGATGATCATGGTGATGATGGTGATGACCACAAGATGATCAAGTGCTCAACTTGGAAAAGAATAAATAGAAAAACAAAACCCTATGGAGATCAAGGCAAAGGTATTGCTTAGGGTTTTGGTTTTGGTGATCAAGATACCATAGAGGGTGTGATCACATTTAGGATAGATAGCCAAACTATAAAGAGGGGAATTCTTTGGCTAAGCGGTTATCAAGTGCCACTAGGTGTCATTATTCATGTGCATGCATTTAGAACCTAGTGAGCTAACTTAACTCCTTTGAAGAAAATGTTTGTGAAAATGCTAACACACGTGCACATGTTTGTTTACACATTGGGGTGTTGACACACTTTGAAAAGGTGGTGGAGTTTGAAGGGTAGCGAGAGGATGGGTTCCTCTCCCTCTCCCGCCGAGCAAGCTCGGCGGGATTCGGCGCTTTTTTGAGAAAATGACGTGCAATTTTTCTATTGCATCGGTGGGAAAATTATAGAAGTCGCAGGAGTGTTTCTCGGACGCTGGCTTGGAGGCACCGAACACTGTGTCTGTGCGTCCGGTGTGTAGGCAGTGCCTAGCTCAGCTAGGGTTAGGCACCGGACGCCCGGCACCGGACGCAGGTTTGACCCTGTTTGAGCGTCCAGTGTTTTGAGTCCAGTGTTCTGCGCTTTTGCATTGCTCTCTGGGTATGAGACCAATGAGCACTGGTGACCCCGCGAGTTTGCAGACCTCCCTGAGTTTAAGTCCAGTGAGTACCGGACGCATCCGGTGACAACTTGAGCGCGTCCGGTGCACTGTAGGTGACCGTTAGAGATCAACACGCGAAAGTGGATAGGGCAATACGTGGCTGTTTCTGGAGCACCGGACACAGGGGTTGAGCGTCTGGTGCCCCTGCGGTTCGTCAGGTGACCCCGTTTTTAGCCAGTGAAAGAGCCAACGGCTCTATTTATTTTGAGGAGCTTATAAATAGTTGTTGGCCGGCTTAGGGCACACTCTCTTGGCATTCTAGCATACTTGAATCCTTGTGAGCCTAAGCAAACACCTCCCTCTCATCTCCTTCATAGATTATTCATCTTTGTGAGATTGGGAGTGATTCCAAGTGCATTTGCTTGAGTGATTGCATCTTGTGGCACTTGGGGATCGATTTGGCTGCGGTTTTCTTGTTACTCTTGGTGGTTGCCGCCACCTAGATGGCTTGGAGCAGCGGAGGAGCATTGGCACGAGTTGGTGATTGTTTGTGGACATCTCCTAGTGATCGTGAGGGGTCTTGTACCTTCCTTGTGGAGAGCCAAAAGGTAACTTTAGTGGATTGCTCGTGTCATTGAGTTGCCTCACTTGTGGGTTAGTTCTTGCGGTGCCCTAGTAAGGACGACGATCGTGCTACAACTCTTAGCCGCCGAACCACCAAGTGTTGGTCGACACAACAGGGACATAGCGTGCTAGCAAGCACGCGAACCTCGGGAGAAAATTGTGTGTCTCCATTGTGATTGTTCATTGGATTTCTCCCGGTGATTGGACTTTATATTATTGATTGGTTCATCCCCTCTACGCGGTGGTATAAAGATCAAACCATCTTTCTTACATTCCCGCAAACTAGAGTAGCTTACTTACTTGTATAGAAACTTTAGATAGCTCTCTAGTGTAAGTAGTGACATAGCTCTTGTGTGCATAGTGATCATAGCAACTCGAATTGTTGGATAGGTGGCTGGCAAACACCCCTTTAGAGCTAGAGCAAAAAGCTATGCTTGTTATCTACTAACCTCTTGCTCTAGTGAGTTTGTAGATTTTTAAATAGGCTATTCACCCACCCCCCTCTAGCCATATTAGGACCTTTCAAGTGGTATCAGAGCTGTGGTCACCGTTTTGTGAAGGCTTAACAACCTCAGTGCTCAAATTATGGCTCAAATAGTGTTCAACCATGTTGGGGGCAAACCACTGTTCTTTGATGGCACAAGTTCTTTTGACTATTGGAAGAGAAAAATGAAAATGTATCTTGGGTCAATCAATGATAGAGTGTGGGAAGTCACGGAGAATGATTTTGTGATCCTTGACCCCGCTAACCCCACCGACAATGAGAGAGCAAACAAGCAATGCAATACAATGGCTCTCAACACAACTATAACGGCATTGATTCAAAGGTATTTGAACAAGTCAAAGATCTTGACAAGGCAAGTGAAATGTGGACAAGGCTAGAAGAAAGAGAAGAAGATGGTCTTCAAGAAGAAGAAGAAGGGTGGATCCTATGTTGTGACATGGGATAGTGATGCCTCTTCGGATGATGACTCAAGCGATGATGACAAATCATCCGAAAAGAAGGCACTTGCAAGCATTGCTATCAACAAGCCATCACACTTCGACACTCCTTCATGCTTCATGGCCAATGGCCACAAGGTACAATATGATGAAAGTGAACATGAACATGATAGTGATAGTGATGATGAAAATGAATTCACTAATGAACAACTCATGGACATGCTAGAACAAGCTAAATCTCTCATTAAATCTAAAAACAAGAAGTGCAAAGAATTGGCCAAGAAGTTAAAAGCTCTTGAGCAATCCTTTGATGAGCTCAATGCTAATCATGAGAGGCTAGTGGAAGCCCATGAGAAGCTTGGCAAGGCTCACACCAAGCTTGAGAAAGCTCACTCCTTGTTGTTAGAAGAGAACAGGGAAAAGGTTGTTGTATCATGTGATGTGGGCACAACATGTGACTTAATTAAAGAATCACCCAACCCACCTATTGTTGTTGCCACTAACTTTTCTTGTAGGTCTTCATCCACCACCACCAACTCTACCCCTACTTCTAGTGTTAGTGTCACTTGTGATGGTTGAGACTGAGACTCTCAAGAGAGAGGTGGATGAGCTCACTCACGCCCTAGGCAAGGCCTATGGTGGTGAGGCCCGCTTGCTAAAGTGCTTGGGTAGCCAAAGGTTTTTCTCAACAAAGAGGGATTAGGCTATACCCCCAAGAAAGGCAAGGCGGCCTTTGCAACTCACAAGCCTAGCTTTGTGAAGAGCAATGGTTGGTATTGCAACAAATGCAAGCAAGTTGGGCACCTAGAGCTTAATTGCAATAAAGTGAACAAGAACAAGAAAAATGCTAATGTATCTTACATTCCATTTGATTCTTGTTATGTGCTTACCAAGGGTGAGAAGGGTGTGCATGCTAAGTTTGTTGGTACACCAATTGTGGGTCCAAAGAAGAAGGCCATTTGGGTACCAAAAAGCTTAGTCACTAACCTCTAAGGACCCAAACAAGTATGGGTACCTAAGAAATATTGATTTGTTTTGTAGGTAAATTATAAAGTCGGAGAAAGGCATTGGGTACTTGATAGTGGGTGCACACAACACATGACCGGTGATTCAAGAATGTTCAATTCAATCAATCCAAATGATGACAATGGTGTTGATAGTATCACATTTGGTGACAATGGCAAAGCCAAGGTCAAAGGGCTTGGTAAAATTGCTATATCCAATGACTTGAGCATTTCCAATGTGCTACTAGTAGAGAGCTTGAACTTCAATTTGCTATCCGTAGCTCATCTTTGTGATCTTGGTTTCAAATGCATATTTGGAGTTGATGATGTAGAGATCATATGTGTAGATAGCTCTAACTTGATATTCAAAGGCTTTAGATATGAGAATCTATACTTGGTTGATTTCAATGCTAGTGAAGCTAAATTGTCAACATGCCTGCTCACTAAATCTAGCATGGGTTGGTTATGGCATAGAAGGCTTGGTCATGTTGGAATGAAACAATTAAACAAGTTAGTCAAGCATGATCTTGTTAGAGGCTTGAAAGATGTCACATTTAAGAAAGACAAGCTTTGTAGTGCATGTCAAGCTGGAAAGCAAGTTGGCAACGCTCATCCAAAGAAGAGCATCATGAGTACATGCAAGGCATTTGAGTTGTTGCACATGGACTTATTTGGACCAACCACATACACAAGCATTGGTGGAAATAAATATGGATTTGTGATAGTAGATGATTTCACAAGATACACATGGGTATTCTTTCTTAGTGACAAGAGTGATGCTTTTGCAACTTTCAAATCATTTGTCAAGAGAATACACAATGAGTTTGAAACAACCATCAAGAAAGTGAGAAGTGACAATGGAAGTGAATTCAAGAACACAAGAGTTGATGAGCTTTGTGATGAATTTGGCATTAGGCATCAATTCTCGGCCAAGTACACTCCACAATCAAATGGTCTTGTAGAGAGAAAGAATATAACCTTGATTGACATGGTAAGATCAATGTTGAGTGAATACAATGTGAGTCATTCTTTTTGGGCCGAAGCAATCAACACAGCTTGCTACTATAGCAACCGACTCTATTGTCACCCAATGATGGAGAAGACACCATATGAGCTCTTGAATGGTAGAAAGCCCAACATTGCATACTTTCAGGTTTTTGGTTGCAAATGCTACATATTGAAGAAAGGCATTAGATTGAGCAAATTTGAAAAGAAATGTGATGAAAGCTTCTTGCTTGGTTACTCTACTACTAGCAAAGCTTATAGAGTTTGGAATTTGGCTAGTGGTACTCTTGAAGAGGTGCATGATGTTGAGTTTGATGAAACCTGGCTCTCAAGAGGAAGATGAGAATCTAGATGATGTGAGAGGCACTAAATTGGCCGTGCAATGAAGAACATGGATATTGGTGATTTAAGGCCTAGATAGGTGATTGATGTTGAAGATGACAAAGATCAAGTGCTTCCTACCTCTAATGTGCAAGCTAGTGGTTCTCATGATCAAAATCAAGCTAGTACAAGTGGTACACAAGTGCAAGATCAACAAGCTAGTACATCATCTCATGATCAACCAAGTGCAAGCAATCAAGTGCAAATACTCCAACCAACAAATATTGCAAGAGATCATCCATTGGATCATATCATTGGTGACATTCAAAGAGGAGTGCAAACTATATCAAGATTAGCATCATTTTGTGAGCATTTCTCCTTTGTGTCTCACATTGAGACAAAGAAGATTGATGAAGCATTGAGAGATGTTTATTGGGTTAATGCTATGCATGAAGAGCTTAACAATTTCAAGAGAAATCAAGTATGGGAATTAGTTGAGAGGCCTAGTGATCATAATATCATTGGTACTAGATGGGTCTTCCGCAACAAGCAAGATCAAGATGAGATAGTTGTAAGGAACAAAGCAAGATTGGTAGCACAAGGCTATACTCAAGTTGAAGGTCTTGACTTTGGTGAAACATATGCCCCGGTTGCAAGATTGGAAGCAATTAGGATCTTGTTGGCCAATGTTTGTGCACATGATATCAAGTTATATCAAATGGATGTAAAGAGTGCATTTCTCAATGGCTACATCAATGAAGAAGTTTATGTTGAGCAACCAACCGGTTTTGAAGATGACAAGATAGTGCTAATCTTGATGCAAGATAGGTGCACAGTTTGCACCTAATGCACCATAGTCTAAGAAACCATTTTGGACGCACATGTTGGTACTCCTAGGTGAAGGGGCTCAAGTGAATGCTCGGTTCGGTCTGTTTGGAGATAGTGCTAATCTTGATGCAAGATAGGTGCACGGTTTGCATGGAACAACCAAATGCTTGGAAAACAATCTCGACGCACATGACGGAACTCCTAGATGACGTGTGTCATACGAAATCTTGTTTCGGTCTGTTTGGAGACTGTGTTAGTTTCGGTGCAAGATAGGTGTAAGGTTTGCACATAATGCAACATAGGCTAAACAACCATTTCAGACGCACCCGATGGTACTCCTAGGAAAAAGGCTCAAGTGAAAGCTTGGTTTTGTTTATTTGGAGATAGTGCTAATGTTGATGCAAGTTAGATGCACGGTCTGCATTGAACGTACCATATTCTTAGAAATTAATTTGGACACACCCAATAGAACTCCTTGATGATATGTGTCATATGGAATCTCTCTTTAGTGTGCTTAGAGACAGTATTAGTTTTGGTGCAAGATATGTGCACGGTTTGTGCCTAATGCACCAAAGTCTAAGAAACCATTTTGGAAACACCTGTTGGTACTCCTAGGTGAAGAGGCTCAAGTGGAGGCTCAATTTGGTCTGTTTAGAGATAGTGCTAATCTTGATGCAAGATAGGTGCACGATTTGCATGTAACATACCATATGCTCAGAAATCAATTTGGACGCACCTGATGGAACTCCTAGATGACATGTGTCGTATGGAATCTCACTTCGGTCTGTTTAGAGACAGTGTTAGTTTCGGTGCAAGATAGGTAACCGGTTTGCACCTAATGCACCACAGGATAAGAAACCATTTTGGACGCAACCGATGATACTCCTAGGTCAAGGGGCTCAAGTGAAAGCTCGGTTTGGTCTGTTTGGAGATAGTGCTAATCTTGATGCAAGATAGATGCACGGTTTGCATGGAACATACGATATGCTCAGAAATCAATTAGGACACACGTGATATAACTCCTTGATGATGTGTGTCATATGTAATCTTGCTTCGGTTCGTTTAGAGACTGTTAGTTTTGGTAGAAGATATATGCACGGTTTACGCCAAATGCACCATAGGCTAAGAAACCATTTTAGACGCACCCGATGGTACTCTTAGTTGAAGAGGCTCAAGTGGAGGCTAGATTTGGTCTGTTCGGATATAGTGCTAATCTTGATTCAAGATAGTTGCACAGTTTGCATGCAACGTACCATATGATAAGAAATCAATTTGGCGCACCCAATGGAACTCCTAGATGACGTGTGTCATATGGAATCTCGCTTCGGTCTGTTTGGAGACATTGTTAGTTTTGGTGCAAGATAGGTGCATTGTTTGTGCCTAATGCACCATAGTCTAAGAAACCATTTTTGACGCACCTGTTTGTACTCGTAGATGAAGAGGCTCAAGTGGAAGCTTGGTTCGGTCTGTTTGGAGATAGTGCTAATCTTGATGCAAGATAGGTGCACGGTTTGCATGGAACATACCATATGCTTGGAAATCAATTTGGATCCACCCGACGGAACTCCTTGATGACGTGTGTCATATGGAATCTCGCTTCGGTCCATTTGGAGATATTGTTAGTTTCAGTACAAGATAGGTGCACAGTTTGCACCTAATGCACCATAGTCTAAGAAACCATTTTGGACGCACTTGTTGGTACTCCTAGGTGAAGGGGCTCAAGTGGATGCTCGGTTCGGTCTGTCTGGAGATAGTGCTAATCTTAATGCAAGATAGGTGTATGGTTTGCATGGAACATACCAAATTCTTGGAAATCAATCTGGACGCACATGATGGAACTCCTAGATGACGTGTGTCATATGAAATCTTGCTTCGGTTTGTTTGGAGACTGTTAGTTTCGGTGTAAGATAGGTGCAAGGTTTGCACATAATGCAGCATAGTCTAAGAAACCATTTTGGACGCACCTGATGGTACTCCTAGGTAAAAGGCTCAAGTGAAAGCTCGGTTTGGTCTATATGGAGATAGTGCTAATATTGATTCAAGATAGATGCACCGTCTACATGGAACGTACCATATGCTTAGAAATTAATTTGGACACACCGATAGAACTCCTTGATGAAGTGTGTCATATGGAATCTCGCTTTGGTGTGCTTAGAGACAATATTAGTTTCGGTGCAAGATATGTGCATAGTTTCCGCCTAAGGCACCATAGGATAAGAAACCATTTTGGATGCACCCGATGGTACTACTAGGTCAAGGTGCTCAAGTGAAAGCTCGGTTTGGTTTGTTTAGAGATAGTGCTAATCTTGATGTAAGATAGATGCACGGTTTGCATGGAACATACGATATGCTCAGAAATCAATTAGGACGCACCTGATATGACTCCTTGATGATTTTTTATATGGAATCTTGCTTCGATTCGTTTAGAGACAATGTTAGTTTTGGTAGAAGATATGTGCACGGTTTACGCCTAATGCACCATAGGCTAAGAAACCATTTTAAACGCACCCGATGGTACTCATAGTTGAAGAGGCTCAAGTGGAGGCTCGATTTGGTCTGTTCGGATATAGTGTTAATCTGGATGTAAGATAGTTGCACAATTTGCATGGAACGTTCCATATGTTAAGAAATCAATTTGGACGTACCCAATGGAACTCTTCGATTACGTGTGTCATATGGAATCTCGCTTCGGTCTGTTTGGAGACAATGTTAGTTTCGGTGCAAGATAGGTGCATAGTTTGTTCCTAATGCACCATAGTCTAAGAAACCATTTTTGACGCACCTGTTTGTAATCCTAGATGAAGAGGCTCAAGAGGAAGCTCGGTTCAGTCTGTTTGGAGACAATGTTAGTTTTGGTGCAAGATAGGTGCATAGTTTGTGCCTCATGCACCATAGTCTAAGAAACCATTTGGACGCACCTGTTTGTACTCCTAGATAAAGAGGCTCAAGTGGAAGCTCGGTTCGGTCTGTTTGGAGATAGTGCTAATCTTGATGCAAGATAGGTTCACGGTTTGCATGGAAGATACCATATGCTTGGAAATCAATTTGGATGCACCCGATGGAACACCTTCATGACGTGTGTCATATGGAATCTTGCTTCGGTCCATTTGGAGACATTGTTAGTTTTAGTGCAAGATAGGTGCACAGTTTGCACCTAATGCAACATAGTCTAAGAAACCATTTTGGATGCACTTGTTGGTACTCCTAATGGATGCTCGATTCAGTCTGTTTGGAGATAGTGCTTATCTTAATGCTAGATAGGTGCACAGTTTGCATGGAGCATACCAAATACTTGGAAATCAATCTGGACGCACATGATGGACCTCCTAGATGACGTGTGTCCTACGAAATCTTGCTTCGGTCTGTTTGGAGACAGTGTTAGTTTCGGTGCAAGATAGGTGCAAGGTTTGCACATAATGCAGCATAGGCTAGGAAACCATTTTGGACGTACCCGTTGGTACTCCTAGTTAAAAGGCTCAAGTGAAAGCTCGGTTTGGTCTTTTTGGATATAGTGCTAATCTTGATGCAAGATAGATGCACAGTCTGTATGGAACATACCATATGTTTAGAAATTAATTTGGACACACCCGATAGAACTCCTTGATGAAGTGTGTCATATGGAATCTCGCGTTGGTGTGCTTAGAGACAGTATTAGTTTCGGTGCAAGAAATGTGCACGGTTTCCGCCTAATGCAGCAAAGTCTAAGAAACCATTTTGGAAGCACCTGTTAGTACTCCTAGGTGAAGAGGCTCAAGTGGAGGCTCGGTTCGGTCTGTTTAGAGATAGTGCTAATCTTGATGCAAGATACGTGCACGATTTGCAAGGAACATACCATATGCTCAAAAATCAATTTGGACGCATTAGATGGAACTCCTAGATGACATGTGTCATATGGAATCTCGCTACGGCCTCTTTGGAGACTGTTAGTTTGGGTGCAAGATAGGTGCATAGTGTGTGCCTAATGCACCATAGTATAAGAAACCATTTTTGACGCGCCTGTTTGTACTCCTAGATAAAGAGGCTCAAGTGGAAGCTCGTTTTGATCTGTTTGGAGATAGTGCTAATCTTGATGCAAGATAGGTGCATGATTTGCAAGGAACATACCATATGCTTAGAAATCAATTTAGACACACCCAATGGAACTCCTAGATGGCATGTGTCATATGGAATCTACTTCGGTCCATTTGTAGACATTGTAAGTTTTTGGGCAAGATAGGTGCACAGTTTGCGCCTAATGCACCACAGTCTAAGAAACCATTTTGGACGCACTATTTGGTACTCCTGGCTGAAGAGGCTCAAGTGGAAGCTTGGTTCGGTCAGTTTGGAGATAGTGCTAATCCTTAAGCAAGGTAGGTGCATGGTTTGCATGGAACATACCAAATGCTTGGAATTCAATTTGGACGCACATAATGGAACTCCTAGACGACGTGTGTCATACGAAATCATGCTTCGGTCTATTTGGAGACAGTGTTAGTTTTGGTGCAAGATAGGTGCAAGGTTTGCACATAAGGCAGCATAGGCTAAGAAACCATTTTGGACGCACCCGATGGTACTCCTAGGTAAAAGGCTCAAGTGAAAGCTCGGTTTGGTCTATTTGGAGACAGTGCTAATCTTGATGCAAGATAGATGCACGGTTTGCATGGAACGTACCATAAGCTTAGAAATTAATATGGACACACCCGATAGAACTCCTTCATGACGTGTGTCATATGGAATCTCACTTTGGTGTGCTTAGAGACAGTATTAGTTTCGGTGCAAGATATGTGCACGATTTGCGCCTAATGCACCAAAGTCTAAGAAACCATTTTGGAAGCACCTGTTGGTACTCCTAGGTGAAGAGGCTCAAGTGGAGGCTCGGTTCAGTCTGTTTAGAGATAGTGTTAATCTTGATGCAAGATAGGTGCACGATTTGCATGGAACATACCATATGCTAAAAAATCAATTTGGACGCACCAGATGGAACTCCGAGATGACATGTGTCATATGGAATCTCACTTCGGTCCATTTGTAGACATTGTAAGTTTTTGGGCAAGATAGGTGCACAGTTTGCGCCTAATGCACCACAGTCTAAGAAACCATTTTGGATGCACTATTTGGTACTCCTGGGTGAAGAGGCTCAAGTGGAAGCTTGTTTCGGTCAGTTTGGAGATAGTGCTAATCCTTAAGCAAGGTAGGTGCATGGTTTGCATGGAACATACCATATGCTTGGAAATCAATTTGGATGCACCCGATGGAACTCCTTGATGACGTGTGTCATATGGAATCTCGCTTCGGTCAATTTGGAGACATTGTTAGTTTCGGTGCAAGATAGGTGCACAATTTGCACCTAATGCACCATAGTCTAAGAAACCATTTTGGACGCACTTGTTGGTACTTCTAGGTGAAGGGCTCAAGTGGAAGCTCGGTTCGGTCTGTTTGGAGATAGTGCTAATCTTGATGCAAGATAGGTGCATGGTTTGCATGGAACATACCAAATGCTTGGAAATCAATCTGGACGCACATGATGGAACTCCTAGATGATGTGTGTCATACGAAATCTTGCTTCGGTCTGTTTGGAGACAGTGTTAGTATCGGTGCAGGATAGGTGCAAGGTTTGCACATAATGTAGCATAGGCTAAGAAACCATTTTGGACACACCCGATGGTACTCCTAGGTAAAAGGCTCAAGTGAAAGCTCGGTTTGGTCTATTTGGAGACAGTGCTAATCTTGATGCAAGATAGATGCACGGTTTGCATGGAACGTACCATAAGCTTAGAAATTAATATGGACACACCCGATAGAACTCCTTCATGACGTGTGTCATATGGAATCTCACTTTGGTGTGCTTAGAGACAGTGTTAGTTTCGGTGCAAGACAGGTGCACGGTTTGCACCTAATGCACCATAGGATAAGAAACCATTTTGGATGCACCCGATGGTACTCCTAGGTCAAGGTGCTCAAGTGAAAGCTTGGTTTGGTCTGTTTGGAGATAGTGCTAATCTTGATGCAAGATAGATGCATGGTTTGCATGGAACATATGATATGCTCAGAAATCAATTAGGATGGACGTGATATAACTCGTTGATGATGTGTGTCATATGGTATCTTGCTTCATTTCGTTTAGAGACAGTATTAGTTTTGGTAGAAGATATGTGCATGGTTTACGCCTAATGCACCATAGGCTAAGAAACCATTTTAGACGCACCCGATGGTACTCATAGTTGAAGTGGCTCAAGTGGAGGCTCGATTTGGTCTGTTCGGATATAGTGCTAATCTTGATGCAAGATAGTTGTACAGTTTGCATGGAACGTACCATATGTTAAGAAATCAATTTGGACACACCCAATGGCACTCCTAGATGACATGTGTCATATGGAATCTCACTTCGGTCTGTTTGGAGACAGTGTTAGTTTTGGTGCAAGATAGGTGCATAGTTTGTGCCTAATGCACCATAGTCTAAGAAACCATTTTTGACGCACCTGTTTGTACTCCTTGATGAAGAGGCTCAAGTGGAAGATCGGTTCGGTCTGTTTGGAGATATTGCTAATCTTGATGCAAGATAGGTGCAAGGTTTGCATGGAACATACCATATGCTTGTTAATCAATTTGGATGCACCTGATGGAACTCCTTGATGACATTTGTCATATAGAATCTCACTTTGGTCTGTTTAGAAATAGTGTTAGTTTCGGTGCAAGATATGTGCATGGTTTCTGCCTAATGCACCATAGTCTAAGATACCATTTTGGAAGCACCTATTGGTACTTCGGTGAAGAGGCTCAGTGCAAATCTTGATGCAAGATAGGTGCATGATTTGCAAGGAACATAACATATGCTTAGAAATCAATTTGTACGCACCCAACAGAACTCCTAGATGACGTGTGTCATATGGAATCTTGCTTTGGTTCGTTTGTAGACATTGTAAGTTTTAGTGCAATATAGGTGCACAGGTTGCGCCTAGTGCACCTAGTCTAAGAAACCATTTTGGACACACTATTTGGTACTCTTGGGTGAAGAGGCTCAAGTGGATGCTTGGTTTGGTTAGTTTGGTGATAGTGCTAATCCTTATGCAAGGTAGGTGCATGGTTTGCCTGGAACATACCATATGCTTGGAAATCAATTTCGATGTACCCGATGGAACTCCTTGATGACGTGTGTCATATGGAATCTCACTTCGGTCAATTTGGAGACATTGTTAGTTTCGATGTAAGATAGGTGCACAGTTTGTGCCTAATGCACCATAGTCTAAGAAACCATTTTTGACACACCTGTTTGTACTCCTAGATGAAGAGGCTCAAGTGGAAGCTCGGTTCGGTCTGTTTGAGATAGTGCTAATATTGATGCAAGATAGGTGCACGGTTTGCATGGAACATACCATATGCTTGGAAATCAATTCGGATGCACCCGATGGAACTCCTTAATGACGTGTGTCATGTGGAATCTCGCTTCGGTCTGTTTAGAAACATTGTTAGTTTTAGTGCAATATATGTGCATGTTTTGTGCCTAATGCACCAAAGTCTAAGAGACCATTTTGAAAGCACCTGTTGGTATTTCAGTGAAGAGGCTCAAGTGGAAGCTCGGTTTGATCTATTTGGAGATAGTGCTAATCTAATCTGATCCAAGATAGATGCATGATTTGCAAAGAACATACCATATGCTTAGAAATCAATTTGGACGCACCCAATGGAACTCCTAGATGACGTGTGTCATATGGAATCCTGCTTCGGTCTGTTTGTAGACATTGTAAGTTTTAGTGCAAGATAGGTGCATAGTTTGCGCCTAATGCACCATAGACTAAGAAACTATTTTGGACGCGCTATTTAGTACTACTGGGTGAAGAGGCTCAAGTGGAAACTTGGTTCAGTCAGTTTGGAGATAGCTAATCCTTATGCAAGGTAGGTGCATGGTTTGCATGGAACATACCGTATGCATGGAAATCAATTTGGATGCACCCGATGGAACTCCTTGACGAAGTGTGTTATATGGAATCTCGCTTCGGTCCATTTGGAGACATTGTTAGTTTTGATGCAAGATAGGAGCACAGTTTGAACCTAGTGCACCATAGTCTAAGAAACTATTTTGGACGCACTTGATGGTACTCCTAGGTGAAGGGGCTCAAGTGGATGCTCGGTTCAGTCTGTCTGGAGATAGTGCTAATCTTGATGCAAGATAGGTGCACGGTTTGCATGGAACATACCAAATGCTTGGAAATCAATCTAGACGCACATGATGGAACTCCTAGATGACGTGTGTCATACGAAATCTTGCTTTGGTCTGTTTGGACACAGTGTTAGTTTCGGTGCTAGATAGGTGCAAGGTTTGCACATAATGCAGCATAGGCTAAGAAACCATTTTGGACGCACCCGATGGTACTCATAGGTAAAAGGCTCCAGTGAAAGCTCAGTTTGGTCTATTAGGAGATAGTGCTAATCTTGATGCAAGACAGATGCACGTCTGCATAGAACGTACCATATGCTTAGAAATTAATTTGGACACACCCGATAGAACTCCTTGATGACGTGTGTCATATGGAATATCGCTTTGGTGTGCTTAGAGACAGTATTAGTTTCGGTGCAAAATATGTGCACGGTTTGCGCCTAATGCACCAAAGTCTAAGAAACCATTTTGGAAGCACCTGTTGGTAGTCCTAGGTGAAGAGGCTCAAGTGGAGGCTTGGTTCGGTCTGTTTAGAGATAGTGCTAATCTTGATGCAAGATAGGTGCATGATTTGCATGGAACATACCATATGCTCAGAAATCAATTTGGACGCACCAGATGGAACTGCTAGGTGACATATGTCCTATGGAATCTCACTTCGGTCCATTTAGAGACAGTGTTAGTTTCGGTGCAAGATAGGTGCACAGTTTGCACCTAATGCTCCATAGGATCAGAAACCATTTTGGACGCACCCGATGGTACTCCTAGGTCAAGGGGCTCAAGTGAAAGTTCAGTTTGGTCTATTTGGAGATAGTGCTAATCTTGATGCAAGATAGATGCACGGTTTGAATTGAACATACGATATGCTCAGAAATCAATTTGGATGCACCTGATATAACTCCTTGATGATGTGTGTCATATGGAATCTTGCTTTGGTTTGTTTAGAGAGAGTGTTAGTTTTGGTAGAAGATATGTGCACGGTTTACGCCTAATGCAACATAGGCTAAGAAACCATTTTAGACGCACCCGATGGTACTCGTAGTTGAAGAGGCTCAAGTGGAGGCTCAATTTGGTCTGTTCAGATATAGAACTAATCTTCATGCAAGATAGTTGCACAGTTTGCAAGCAACATACCATATGTTAAGAAATCAATTTGGACGCACACAATGGAACTCCTAGATGACGTGTGTCATATGGAATCTCGCTTCGGTCTGTTTGGAGACAATGTTAGTTTCGGTGCACCTGATGGAACTCCTTAATGACGTGTGTCATATGGAATCTCGCTTCGGTCCTTTTGGAGATATTGTGAAAGGTCCTTGTTTGGTTTTGGTAATTGAGTGACAACTTAGGTGGACTAATAGTGTTTATGTGAGATACACAGGAGATTAGTCCATAGGTGATTATATGATGATGGAGGAGCTCATTGCATATGAGACATGACATGGAGTCATGTGACCAAGGTGGAGAAGATCAAGATGAGGCTTGGCTCGATGGACCGGTTGCAAGAGTGAAGAGGAAGTCAGAGGCTTTGAAGCGAGGGACCGCGTGTGACGGTGAAGCTTGAGCAAGACTTGGCGCCGATGTACCGAGGCAACGGTGAAGAGCAAGTGAGGTCAAGATCGATGAACCAATACGGTCACGTGATGATATGAAGTGGATCATATCATTTGGTGATTGGTTGGTGCATGTGTTGCATCAACATTGGAGGAGATGGAATGGAAAGCACAAGGCAAAGGTATAACCTAGGGGTTTTCCATTTTACCGGTCATAGGTGTGTAGAGAAGTTTATGATCGGATTTAGGATTATTGGTCGTACTATCAAGAGGGGCAAACTTGTTTGCATATCGGCCATCTAGTGCCACTTGAGCGATCTAACTTTGCATACGTATTAGGATCGAGTGGCGTGGCAAGTTTGAGAGGCTAACTCCTTTTGGAAAATATTTGTGAAAATGCTAACACACTTGCACATGGTGGTGTGCACTTGGTGGTATTGGCACATTTGCAAAGGAGAAGGTGTTGGAGTTGATTTTGTTCAACTTGGAGAAGAGAGAGAAGTCTTTCGGTGTTCTCCGGACATTAGGATGCCTTTTAGATTGGAATACGGCTTTGATCCATTTTGATTTGGATTGAGTATTCATATAGATTGGATAGCACTCTAAGTAATCTTTCCAAAATGTCCAAGATCATCGAATTCGGAGTTTAGAGCTAAAAGTTAGCAACCTAACAAGTTGAACTGCAGGCACAGGACGCTGAGAGTCCGGTGCGCACAGGACGAGTCCGGTGGCACTGGACGCTGAGAGTGCGGTGCGCACAGGACGAGTCCGGTGTCACAGGATGCTGAGAGTCCGGTGCTGCTGCAAGTTTGCGTTGCTCTCTGCGTATGCGTCCGGTGCGCACAGGACGCGTCCGGTGTGAAGCAGCAGAGTGTCCGGTGCTACTGTTCTAGACGCGTGTGCGTGTGCTAGCCGTTGGCGGCAACGGTCGAGTTCAAACGGCTAGTGACACGTGGCTATTTCTAGAGCACCGGACGCACTGTTCCAGCATCCGGTGCTACCTACAGTGAGTCCGGTGCTCACGACTTTTGCCCAGTGAAGGGGCAACGGCTAGTTTAGCCCTTAGGGCTATAAGTAGAAGTGGTGGCCGGCCTTGGCTGGTGCTGAGCACCCTTGGGACTTAGTGTCCATGCTTGGGGAGTGCTAGTAAAGCCTCTAACTCACATATGCTTGATAGTGATCATCCGATTGTGTGAGTGAGCGATTCTAGTGTGTTGCATTGAGAGATTGCATCGAGTGGCACTAGTTGTTCGTGTTGCAAGCCGATGGTGCTTGTTACTCTTGGAGGTTGCCACCTCTTAGACGGCTTGGTGGCTTGTGACTCCATTGAAGCACGCAAGGAAATTGTGCGGTGCTCCGGAGAAGAGATTGTGAGGGGTACGGTGCTCACCCCGCGGGGATCGCGAAGAGCAACTCTAGTGGATTGCTTGTGGCTTGGAGGATCCCCATCTTGAGAGTGGATGTGCAGCACCCGCTGAGGGTTTGGCTTTGGAATGCCAATTAGCTCGTGATCCATCAAGTGGGTGTATCGCCACAACGAGGACGTAGCTTGGTGGCAACCAAGTGAACCTCGGTAAAAATCACCATGTCAACTTTGTCTACTCTTCTCGGTGGTTTGCAATCGCTATACACGAGCTTGTATTTACATTCTTTATATACTTGTGCTCGTGTAGTTGCTTTTGTAATTAGTTAAGCTTGTGTAGCTTGCTAGTTACCTTCTTGCTTGTGTAGCTAGAAGTTGTTCCCTTGCGTGGCTAATTCGGTTTGTGTAACCTTGTTAGTCACATTGCTTAGTTTGTGTAGCTAAGTAAGTTGCGCTCTCTAATTTGGCATTAGTTGCCTTGTTATTGAGCTTGCTAGTGAGCTTAGGCTTTGTGCGCTTTGCCTCACTAGTTTATGTAGAAGCTCCCCCGGTTTGCAAAGTACTAGTTGCATAGGTTTGTGTGACCTTGCTTCTAGAATTGGTTAGGTGAGCTC
Source organism: Sorghum bicolor (assembly GCF_000003195.3). Lineage (NCBI taxonomy): Eukaryota > Viridiplantae > Streptophyta > Magnoliopsida > Poales > Poaceae > Sorghum > Sorghum bicolor. The sequence goes on from NC_012871.2 coordinate 32,278,983, forward strand.
TTGCTAAGGTAGCACCTTGTTTTCTTGTTTAGGATCTTTTACAAGGTGCTAGAGAACTTAGATAGAGGGGTGTAGTCTTGGCTAGGCCGATAGATTTAATTCCGCATTTGTTTCGGTTAGCCGGTGCAATAGCTTTTTAGAAAGGACTATTCACCCCCCTCTAGTCCGCCATCTCGACCCTTCAATTGGTATCAGAGCTAGGTCTCTCTTTTGTGGTCTTCACCAACCCGAGAGGATGGCGGCTCATGTGTTGGATGAAGATGATCTAACTCAAGCACAAGAGAAATGCCTAGATCTAGACATCCAAGCTACTAACATCATGTATAGATCTTTGGATGATTGCATATTCAGAGAGATCGTTGACATGAAGACCGCCCATGAGATTTGGGTATTTCTCAATGAGAAATATGGGGCAATCTCCGATGATGATGATGATATGCCAAAGGTTGAGGCACATGAGGATGTTGAGCATGACCACAACACCGTGGTTGTGGAGGATTGCTCCACCTCATGGTCAAGTGATGATGATGATCGGTCAACCACAAGTTCACTTGACAAGATTGATGATGATGCCACAAGTGATACAAATGATGATACTACTCAATGCACACTTGATGTTCATGCTCGAGCCATGATTATGATTCTACTACAAGCCCATCCACTACACCACATAGCTTCATGTCACAAGGTGACACCAAGGTATATGATGCTAATGTGGTTAATCATGTTGTCTCATATGATGAGCTTGTTAGTAGACTTGCTAGCATGACCATGTCTTTAGAAAATGAAAAAGCTAAATCATTGAAATTGGAAAATGAAAACTCATTTCTAAAGACCACATGTGAACAACAAAAGCATCTACTTTATGTTACTACTTGTTCACATGAGGAGCTAAAAATGGCTCATGAGGAACTTAGTGTTGCTCATGATAATTTGGTACTAGACCATGCTTTTCTCACTAAGAAGCTTTCTAATAAAGAAATTAAAACTAGTGAGAGCTCATCTTTTGGGTCAAATGATCAATCACATATTATTACTAACCCTTGTGATGTAGGCAAGAAGCATGTATCCACCTCTTGCCATGATTTACTATCTGTCGGTGTTTTCCCCATAGGGGGTCACACCAACGAGTGAATTTGTATGCGTGCTTCCCTTTCCCAGATGGTGATGCAAAAAGACATAAAGATTTATCCTGGTTCAGGCAAGAGAAGGCCCTACATCCAGCGGGGGGAGAGAGTTTGTATTATTTTGCACCTAAGTGCTTGTACAGGGGTGAATACAAGCGTGGTATGGAGTATGGAAGTTCTACTGCGTATGGGTGTGGTGTTGCGGGTGTCGTATAGTTGATGTGTTGCCCCCTGTTCGCTCCTAGGTCTCCCCTCTTATAGCTCCAAGGAGAGACCTAGGGTACAAGTATAGGCGCCAGAGTAGGGGTCGATAGAGGTATGGCGCGCGGACCTACTCGAGGCCTCCGTACCGGTGTGGTCTCGAGCCGTCCTGTCCTGGTAGCTTGATGATGATTGCGCGTGCCCCTGTATCCTGCTCTGTGCGCCGTCTTGGACTGGTTTGTCTGTCGCACGCCTATACGTCACGGCGGCTGATACGTCGGAGTGGCTGCAGTGCTGTCTTTCGACGCCCAACCCTTCCCCAGGAAGGAATCATGTCCGGTCGAGGGTCGGATGCCGTGTAGCACCTTGCTAGCCAGAGCGTTGACTTTGGATGTCTCGAGGGGGTCTTGATTAGACGTTCCGACCCTGCTTCCTATGTCCTGACACGCTCTGTGTTGTTTGGTGGGGAAGGCTACAAAAAAGAATGACGGGACGGGTGCTTGTTCCCTATCACGCTTCCCGTGACTGGCGTGTTAGGTGAGAACGCGACAGACACATTAAATGCCCTCGTTCCCGTGCGTGCGTCAGGCGGCGAGCGGCGTCCTTGCGCTCGATGCCTTCCGGTTAGCTCGAGCCTATTTCCGCATTCGACGATAGTAGACGCTCGAGCCCTGATCGATTCGCTCGACGCCTTTGCCATCTTCGAGGTTGCGGTCGTCGATGACAGTGCGTGTGACTGATTAGAGCGTCGAGTTGAGGGCCTCGACCTGCGTACGGGCAGTCTCGTTATGTACATCAGTTGAGATACCCCTTACTGATATCCTCGACAGTAGCCCCCGAGCCTCCATTTGAGCGCTGGCGCTCGAGTGGAGGCTTTATTCCGCGGTCGAGGTTCCGTAGGGGCGCGCGAGCGACCCCGCGGGGGTAGCCCCCGAGCCCTTGGAGGAGATTTTGACTCCTTCGAGGGTTATATTGCCTAATTCTCAGAAACGCTGTCGACACCAGTGGTGGAAGGTTCTGATTGGCTCGTTTTGCACTGGGGTTTCGACGTACTCTCGGTAGAGTGAGCGTCATCCACCCTAGATTGAGCTCCTAACGGGTAGTCCAAGTGAGAACCTGTGCCCCTTTCGAGGGGGTCAGCTGTAGCCCGGAGGCGTTCTCATAAAGCGGGGTCGACGTGGTCGGGGATGCTGGGCTCGTCCGATAGAGTCCAGTGGCTCGATGCCTCCCGTCGGGGGGATTCCTCTCAACTGTCTCGACCCTACCTTGGACATCCCCAGCGAGTTCTCGAGGCGGGCCTCGATTGTCGATCACTCGCTGGGCATCCCTGACTCTGGTGCACGAGATCGGCTGTCGAACCCTTTCGGCGGGCCAGCCTGCGACCTCTCGAGGCTTTTGTGGATGCGTTCCTTGGCTTACAAGGGAAGGAAGAGGCCGTGGCTGTTCGCCTTTCTGCCCGTTGGGCGCGTCTTTTCAGGCGGGAGCCGTTGCGGCACTGTGTTGGCGCGGAATTCAGAGCGCCCCATCTGTGAGGAGGAAAAAGACTGTTAGGCGGCGCATTTATGGGGGGGGGTTACCTCATTTATTGGATCTGTTCGTTGGTGGGTTGTTGCCTATAAATGTCCCGCGGCCTTGCGAGCGTTCTCCCTTCCGCTTTCTGCCTCCATTCTTGCCTTTGCTCCCTCGCCTTCGGTCCCTCGTCATCTCACGCGCACGCACCCTCGAGTAGCAGTGAATCCGCCTTCCGTTCAGCCAAGATGCCTGTGAGACTCATCGCCGCCGACGACTGGCGCTCGTCGTCGATGACGGAGCGCCGGCTGCTGGAGCTCGAGAGGGAGGGACTCCTGCGCCACCGCACATCGCTGTCATCGCTGGAGTGGATCACACCGGCGGCAGACCACCGGGAGCCCAGGCCGCCCAAGGGCTACGTCGTCTCGTTTGCCAAGTTCCACCGCCACGGCCTGGCCGCTCCTCTGAGCCGCTTCATGCGGGCGCTCTGCCACCATTATGGGGTGGAGCTTCAGCACTTCTCCCCAAACGCCATCATCGTCGCGGCGGTCTTTGCTGCGGTGTGTGAGGGCTATTTGGGGATGATGCCCCACTAGGAGCTGTGGCTCCACCTCTATAGGGGCGAGCTCTTCAACGCCCCCACCGGGACCACTGGCGTGAGGAAGCCCGTGCGGGCGGGGTGCCTCAACCTCGTGGTGAAGACGGGGAAGACGGCGAGGCCGCGCGAGTACATCCTGGTGGGATTGTCGACGAACCACACTGGATGGGACTCCCAGTGGTTCTACCTGAGGAACGACGACGATCTCCTTCCCGCCTACACTGGCTGCCTGATCATGGAGCGCCCGGAGAATTGGACGTACGGCATCGTCCAAGTTCACCAGTCGCGGCTCGACCCCCTCCTCGACACCTTAAAGAAGCTGCGTATGGAAGGCCTGACCGCCGCTGTCGTCCGCTCGGCCGTTCATCATCGGAGAGTTCTCCCATTGATGTCTCGGCCGCTGAGGATGGACGAGATGGGCCCTGGCGTCTCGTCTCGAGACCTCGAGGTGTGCCGGATGTCTAACGAGGCTCCGGCGGACGACGAGGTCGCGGCCCGGGTCAGGGCGGCCATTGCCGGCGATTTCAAGCCGGAGCACGTTAACAGCTTCCCCATGAGGCCCGATGCGGGCTCGATCGACCTGGTATGCTCTTTTCTCGTACATTGCTTCAATTCTGGATTTCCTTCGACCCCTTTTTAAGCTTGCCTTTGTTCTAGCAGGGGTGAATCGATGTCCGGTCCTCGAGGCCCCTAGTAAAGGAGGACGAGGTCGATCGAGACACGCGGCGCCAGTCCGCCGAGAAACAAAAGTCTGTCATGGACTCTTTGAAGAAAGGAGAGAAGAAGAAGAACCTCGACCGCCAAGCGCTAGAGGCACGTCGAGCTAAGTCCAGGCAGAGGGGGAGCCTGAGGAAGAATTCCCCAGCGAAGACGATGGCGGAGATGGCGATGACGACAGCGACGACTCTGAGGGGATGGCGTCTCGTCTCGATCGGATCCTCGAGGGTCCGCCTCGAGGCGATGTCGACGTCCCACAGATGGGGGCGCCAAAGGAGGGGCCAGGCGGATCTCACCGACCCCGCGCTGACACTCCTCCTGCGCCTGCGCCAAGTCGGGCCGCCCCGCATCCTCAACCTCCCCCTACATCAAAGGCGGGTAGCCGGGATAAGCCCCAGGTGACGGGGCCGTTGACCTGTGGCCGCGCCGCGGCCTCCGACAAGAGGGAGTCTTGGCGCAGGAGCGCCAGTCCCAGCGCTCACCAGGCGGGAGATGCTGGGCCAAGACCAGCGCCTGCCCTTGAGGGGTCGGGGGCTTTGACGCGGGGTGGCTCGAGACCCTCCAGTCGAGGAACCGGTAGGCGAGCCGTTCTCCCTGTGGGGTAAGTTCTTCGACGCTGTTATTCTTATTCTCCTGATTCTTTGCATTTTCTCGTATAACAGTCTTCTTTACGCCCGTTCTTCCCTCCTCAGGTTGAAGCGGACGCTTGAGCAGGCCCAGCCTTCGATGGAGAAAAGGCTCAAGGTGGGAGCGGCCTCTAAGGACTCAGGTTAGCAGCTTATTCACGGGATTCGTGTTGTTCTTACGTCAGCCTTCATTGTGACTGACCTTTGTTCTGCGTTCTATAGGCTCCTCCGACCCCCGACCACCAACCAGCACCGAGAGCGCCTCACCCCATCCCCTGGCGGGTGAGCCTGCCCCGTCGTCGCCAAAACGAGCCGAGGCACCTCAGCTTCAAGGGCAGGAGGGAGACCCCGAGCCTCCTCGATCGGGGGTCGAGGGGGATCCCATTACTATAAGTGACGGGTCTGGCGGCGACGGGACTTCGAGGGATGCCCGTCCTATGGACGAAGAGGCCCAGACCTCTCTTGTTGCGAGGCGGACGCCCTGGCCTGCCGGGCTTCCCTCCATCGAGGAGCAGAAGAAGAAAGAAGAGGAGGAGCGGGAGCAAGAGACACGTCGGCAGCTGCAGAAGCAGGACCGTCAACAAGAGCCGCGGGAGCTCGAGGAGCAACAGCAGCAGAGGGACCAGCCGTCGGGGGAGCCGCTCAAGCCTCCTCCTCGCAGTCCGCCCCAACCAGAACTACCGGCGCCGCAAGAGCTCGGGAACCAGGAAACGGATCTGCCGGTTTTTGGCCCTCCAACCCCGACGTGGCTCCGTCTCGGGGCGCCCGCCGCGATCCCAGCAGAGTCGGGGCGGGCGGACGGTGTGGTGGCGCTTGCTTGCATGATGCGCACCCCCGTCGACCCTGAGTCCGAGATCAGGAGGACGATCTACAGCATGGACGGAATCGCTCCAGAGTTCCTCCGACAATGTCGGTCATGGGAGGACCGTATCCCCGCCGAGGAGGACGAGGCTGGGACGTCAGGCGGAGGCGGAGGCAGCGAAACGGGCACCTGGAAGACGGTGGACGATGACGGGTGGTTCCCCTCCCTCGTCGATTTGTTCCTGCGCCACAGGGGGTCCCTCGAGACTGTCGAGGAGCTCATCCACGGCGTTAAGGTGCGGGCCGACCAGGAGATGGAGAACTGGTGCCCTGATCGGATCCGCATCCGTGCTTCCACCGATCCGTTCGAGCCCAACATTTTTCTAGACGATCGGAAGGAAGCCGAGAAGTGGGAGCACGTCGAGGAGCTCTGCCTTTGGATGAAGCACACGTTGGGGCTCTTGTCGGACGTTGTAAACAACGGGCTTGGGCCAGCCTACTTTGTAAGTCTCCTAGCCTTTTAATCTTTTAGGGAACTTGTTGGTTTTGGGTTCTAACTGCTCGATCACCGGTTCGCAGGACCTGAAAGAGACTTCCCGTATTAAGTCAAGCTTCATTCATGCCACGAGAGGCGGCTGGGAGCACCTCCCCCTCCTCAAAGACCAACTCCTGGAGTCGTAGGAGAAACTCCTCAAAGCTTATAAAGAGCTCTTGGCGCTCGAGGAGGAGAAGAAGGATAGGGATGCTGCCCTAGCCGAGGCACGAGAGGCCTCAAAGAAGGCTGTGGAAGAGGCCGTGCTGCTGAGGGAGCGAGCTCTGACGGTCGAGGAGGCTGCGTCCAAAGCCCGGGAGGAGGCCTTCTCCTACAAGAACGTCGTTGCTGATCTCGACAAGGAGAAGGGCCTCCTCAAGACTGACCTGGACTCCCTTCGAGAATCCTTCTAGAGGATGAAGGTGGAGCATGTGAACGGCGAGATCGCCAGGAGCGCTACGGAAGAAGCCAAGAAGAAGGCCCTCGAAGACCTCGAGATAGAGCGGGCTCGATCCCGCAGCCTCTCCGACGACATCGATCGTCTGAAGGGAGAGCTGCTGGAGAAGAATGGAGCCATTGCTTAGGCTGGCAAGGCGATCGAAGATCTACGTGTTGCCAACACTAAGCTGGCACACTCTAACAGAGAGATCGAGAGGGCCAACACCAAATTAGTTGGCAAGAACACAACTCTGGAGGAGAGAGTCCACGGTACGTTTCTATTGTCGGGTTTTCTTTTCGAGATGTGCTTGGTTTTATCTAAAGCTTTTTGCGTTGGCCTTCACAGGGCTTAAAGACGAGCTCTTGGCCGTCCAAGTCGAGGCTCGCAATGTCAAAGCCCAGCTCGAGGGGGAGGTTGCTCTGAAACGTCGACTGCGGACAGCGATAAGCAATCTCTCGACCTCTTGGGAGGTCGAGCCCGTGGACGAGTCGAAGGAGGAAGCTCGAGGCGACGCGCTGGTCGATCAGCTGTGCTATCTTGGAGCTACGCTGAGAGACCGGGTGCGGGACGCTCTCCACGTCGGAGTGAAGCGGGCGACGGCGGTGGTCTGCTCAGGCTTCTCTTACGACATGGAGGTAGTATCCCACGGCTTCGTCACTGACATCTCCAAGACTGACGCGGAGAACGAGGAGAGGCTCCACACCTTGATCGACGACGCGGAGGTCCCTGGGGAGAGGTTGGCTAAGTTGTTTGAGCCGGAATTACTTCCACCTGAGGCTAGCTCGGGCACGGGTGAGGATTGTGAGGGCCGAGACACGGACTGAGGCCTGCGAGCCTACTCTGGGTGCCTGGGCCCCTTGTATAGTATTCTGTTATTTTGTCTTTAAGCAATACAATGTCTTTTAAGTGGTTGTCAAATATTTATCTGTCTTTCCGCTCGAGGCTCCTTTATTGCCCTTTGCGCCTATGTCTGTAGCTCCCATTTGGTCTTTTGTTAAAGCGACCTCGATTACCTCGAGGGTGAGGTTGCGAGTAGAGGTACCGTAGCCCACGGGCGTAGGAGTCCTCAGGCTCGTTGTTCCTCGGCCCTTAAGGGGCTCGAGGTGCTTTCACTACTCGACCGCGTGAGATTTACAGATAGGAACGAAAGGATTACTTGGTTTTTGGACAGTTGGGGGAGGGGGGATCATCCCCTTGCTAGCCCCCGAGGGGGTATCGACTATGACGGGTCATAGTTGGTATCCCCTTCTAACGTTAAAATTGTGACCAGCGAAAAAGGTAAACTGTTCGAGGGAAAGATCTTTCTCGTTCATGCGTTTATTCATAAGGTTTTGGTACAAAATGTACATGGAAACATAAAGCTTCGAAATTATAGAGATAGAATCGACGTAGTTGTTCGATGTTCCACGCGTTGGTGAAGATCGCCCCTTCCTCGTCCGCTAGCTTGTACGTTCCCGGCTTCAGGACCTCGGCCACTACGTATGGCCCCTCCCAAGGTGGAGTCAGCTTGTGGCGTCCTTGATTGCTTTGCCGCCGTCGTAGGACGAGGTCGCCCACGTTCAGGTCCCTCTTGCGCACGTGCTTGTCGTGGTAGCGTCGAAGCTTCTGCTGGTATCTGGCGGAGTTGAGGAGGGCCATGTCTCGAGCTTCCTTGAGTTGGTCGACCGCGTTCTCTTGAGTCTCCTTATTTGATTGCTCATTGTAGGCTTTGAGTCGAGGGGACCCATACTCGAGATCTGTCGGGAGCACGGACTCAGAGCCATAGACCATGAAGAATGGGGTGTATTTTGTGGCCCTGCTTGGCGTAGTCCTTAGGCTCCATAGGACTGAGGAAAGCTCCTCAACCCATTTCTTGCCAAATTTCTTCAAGCGATTGTAAATTCTTGGTTTGAGCCCCTGCAAAATCATGCCGTTGGCACGCTCGACCTGGCCGTTAGTTCAAGGGTGGGAAACTGCAGACCAGTTCACACGGATGTGATGCTGATCGTAGAAGTCTAGGAACTTTTTGCCGATGAACTGAGTGCCGTTGTCGGTGATGATGACGTTCGGAATCCCAAACCGGTGGATGATGTCGGTGAAGAAAAAGACGGCCTGCTCGGAGCGGATGTTGGTGATGGGTCGAGCTTCGATCCATTTGGAGAACTTGTCGATAGCCACCAGCAAGTGAGTGTACCCCCCTTTTGCCTTTTGTAGAGGCCCTACTAAGTCCAGCCCCCATACCGCGAATGGCCATGTGATCGGGATCATCTGGAGAGCATGGGCTGGCAGGTGCGTCTGCTTGGCGTAGAATTGGCACCCGTGGCATGAGTGTACGAGCTCGATGGCGTCAGCCACGGCCATTGGCTAGTAGAAGCCTTGCCGGAAGGCGTTCCATACGAGGGTCCGTGGAGCAGCATGGTGCCCACAAGCCCCCGAGTGTAGATCCTCGAGGAGTTTTCGGCCTTCCTCTACGGTGACGCAACGCTGCAAGACCCCCGTCGGGCTTCGTCGATATAGCTCCTTGTCATCGCCATAGATTACATATGACTTGGCCCGCCGAGCAATACGACAGGCCTCAGATCGATCTTCTGGCAGCTCGCAGCAGATCAGGCAGTCGAGGAACGGCGTGCGCCAATCGAACGGTCGACCGGGCCGCACTTCCATTACCTCAGCCGCCATTAGTAGTGCCTCGATGGCATTGGTTTGCTGGGCAGGAGCGGTCTCGATGCCAGCCCCCAAGCCCAGGTCGACGGATGGCTCGTGTAGGTCTCTTGAAAACGCGTCAAGAGGGACCGTGCCTCGAGTCGACGCGATCCTGGCGAGTTTGTCGGCTGCCTCGTTGTAGAGTCGACGGACCTCCTTGCAGTATGCTTCCATTTTTGAGTCGTGACAGTTCGAGGCTTTCATTACTTGGTCGATGACGAGCTGGGAGTCGCCTCGAACGTCGAGGCGTCGGACTCCCAGCTCGATGGCAATCTTCAGACCATTGACAAGGGCCTCATACTTTGCAACATTGTTGGACGCGGCAAAATGTATCCTGATGACGTACCAATATGAACGCCCAGCGGCGAGATGAATAGCAGGCCCGCCCCAGCTCCTGTCTTCATGAGAGACCCGTCGAAGTACATTGTCCACAGCTCCGCCTGAACCTGCGCCAGGGGGAGCTGGGAGTCCGTCAACTCCGCGACGAAATCCACAAGGGCTTGCGACTTGATAGCCTTACGGGGCGCATAAGTGAGAGTCTCACTCATGAGCTCGACCGACCATTTGGCGATTCTTCCTATGGCTTCTCGACTTTGGATGATTTCTCCCAAGGGGAAGGATGAGACCACTGTGATGGGATGGCCGAGGAAGTAGTGCTGCAGCTTACGTCGGGCAAGGATTACGGCGTAGATTAGCTTCTGGATCTGCGGGTAACGCATCTTGATCTCCAAGAGTACCTCGTTGACGAAGTAGACCGGCCTCTGGACAGGCAATGCATGACCCTCCTCCTGCCTCTCGACCACCACAGCTGCACTGACGACCTGGGTCGTCGAGGCAACATAAAGGAGCAGCGGTTCTGCAGGTCGAGGTGGGACCAGGACTGGTGCTGAGGTCAGCGTTTTCCTTAGGTTTTCGAGGGCTTCCTCGGCTTCGGGGGTCCAAGAGAAGCGCTCGACTCTCTTCAGAAGTCGGTACAGAGGCAATGCCTTTTCTCCCAACCTCGAGATAAAACGACTCAGCGCCGCTAGGCATCCCGTTATTCTTTGTACGCCCTTGATGTCTCGGATCGGCCCCATTCTCATGATGGCCGAGACTTTCTCGTGGTTGGCCTCGATGCCGCGCTGGGAAACGATGTAACCCAGGAGCATGCCTCGAGGTACGCCAAAAACGCACTTCTTGGGGTTGAGCTTGATCTGGTTGGCGCGTAAACAGCTGAAAGCGATTTCGAGGTCCTGGATCAGGTCTCCTCGCTGCTTCGACTTGACGACGATGTTGTCGACATAGGCCTCGACTGTCGACCCTATGTGCTTGCCAAACACGTGGAGCATGCAGCGCTGATATGTGGCCCCCGCGTTTCGAAGCCCGAACGGCATGGTCACATAACAATACATCCCAAAAGGTGTAATGAAAGATGTCGCGAGCTGGTCGGACTCTTTCATTTTTATTTGGTGGTAACCAGAATATGCATCAAGGAAAGAAAGGGTTTCACATCCCACAGTTGAATCAACGATTTGATCAATACGAGGTAATGGAAAAGGAACTTTCGGACATGCTTTATTTAAACTTGTATAATCGACACACATCCTCATTTTCCCATTCTTTTTCTTAACTAGTACAGGATTTGCTAACCAATCGGGATGGTGAACCTCCTTGATGAATCCGGCCGTCAAAAGCTTTTGGATCTCCTCGCCAATGATCTTGCGCTTCTCCTCGTCGAATCGGCGCAACCGCTGCTTCACTGGCTTGGAACCGGCTCGAATTTCCAAGGAGTGCTCGACGACTTCCCTCGGTATGCCAGGCATGTCCGAGGGACTCCATGCAAACATGTCGGCGTTTGCACGGAGAAAGTCGACGAGCACGGCTTCCTATTTGGGATCGAGGTCGGCGCTGATCGTCAGCACCTTGCCGTCGGAATTGTTGGGGTCGAGCGGGATCTTCTTGGTTCCTTCCGCCAGCTCGAAGCTGCCCGCGTGGCGCTTGGGCTCTGGAGCCTCAGTGGCCAGGGCCTCGAGCTTTGAAGCGAGCTCGGTGGAACTCTCGACTGCCTCCCCATACTCGACGCACTCGACGTCGCACTCATGTGCGTGCTCGAAGGAGGAGCTGACGGTGATGACGCCCTTGGGGCCGGGCATCTTCAGCTTTAGGTAGGTGTAGTTGGGGATAGCCATAAATTTGGCGTAACCCGGTCGTCCGATGATGGCGTGGTACGTGCCCCGGAACCCCACCACCTCAAAGGTGAGGGTCTCCTTTCTGAAGTTGGCTGCCGTGCCAAAACAGACCGGTAGATCGATTCGACCAACTGGCAGCGCCTTCTTTCCTAGTACGACGCCATGGAAGCCGCCGGTGCTTGGTTCGAGCCGCCCCCTGTCGATGCCTAGGAGGTCGAGGGTCTCAAGGTAGATGATGTTGAGGCTGCTGCCGCCATCCATCAGCACCTTTGAGAGCCGGGTGTTGATGATGATGGGGTCGACAACAAGCGGGTAGACGCCAGGGGCAACTACCTTGTCGGGGTGGTCCTCTCGATCGAAGGTGATGGGGGTGCTTGACCAGCTGAGGTAATGGGGCACCGCCATCCTTGCCGCGAAAACCTCACGACGTTCCCTCTTGCGCTGTCTTGTGGTCAACTATGTCGCGGGCCCACCGTAGATCATGTAGCAGTCGTGGACGGCAGGGAAACCGTCGTCGGCCTTGTTGTCCTCCTTATCACCGCCCTTCTCCTTCTTCGGGTCGTCGCGCGCGTCCTTCTTGAACCCCATACCGTCGAAATGCTTTTTCAGCATACGGCAGTCTTTGAGCTTGTGGTTGGCTCCTCCCTTATGGTAAGGGCATGGCTCCTCTAGCATCTTATCGAAGATGCCCACCTCCGGAGGGCCTCGAGGCCTTTTGCGCTCCACGGCGGCGACGAGACCGTCGTCGAGGTCTTCCTATTGGAATGGTCGTGTCTTCTTCTTCTTCTTCTTGTTCTTCTTGGGCCCTTCACCGGGGCCCTCGTCATCGTCGGCGGGCTGCTTGCCTTTCCTTCCTTCATAGCTGAAAAAGGCACCGACCGCTTCTTCCCCTACCGCATAGTTGGCCACCATGTCCATCAGCTCGTCGATGGTCTGAGGGCGATTCTGGCCTAACTCCCGCACCAAGTCTCGACTGGTGGTACCGGAGACAAAGGCCAAGATGACGTCGTGGTCGGGGATGTGCGGCAGCTCGGTGCGTTGTTTCGAGAAGCGTCGAGCGTACTCTCGAAGAGTTTCTCCTGACTTCTGCTTACACTTACTGAGGTCCCACGAGTTCCCGGGCCGTATGTAAGTCCCTTTGAAATTACCCTCGAAAACCCTGACCAAATCGACCCAGTCGTGGATCTGATCGGCCGGGAGCTCTTCGAGCCACCTGCGAGCGATGTCGGAAAGGAAGAGCGGCAGCTGTCTAATGATGGCTCGATCGTCTCCTCGAGCACCTCCCAGCTGATAGGCCAGCCTGAAGTCTGCCAGCCACAGCTCCGATTTGGTCTCTCCGTTGTACTTCGCGATGCTGGTCGGGGGTCGGAATGGGCTGGGCAGCGGCATGCTGCGGATTGCCCTGCTGAATACCTGTGGGCCTGGTGGTTCTGGAGCCATCCGGCCCTCATCGCTGCCGTACCTCCCGCCACGATGGGCGCTGTAACCGCGCTCTTCCGCGTCCCCGTACCGACGGCGTCGATTCTCTTCAATGTCACGTCGCGCGTCGTGTCGACGCTGATTGTCGACGGGGAGAATGAGCGTGGTCTTTCTCCCTCGATGGGGTGGCTGCTGATGGACTGACACCTCCTTTTCGTTTTGGGCTGGCTCATCGCGCTTTTTAGTGGCAGCTCCTCGACATCGAGAAGCCGAGCTTTCGGCCTGTTGAACTACCGCCACCTGGAGTAGTGTCTGCACCTCGTCTCGAATGCATCGAGCTTGGGAGTTTGACGGCTCCGGCATGTTTCACAGCAGCATTGTCGCTGCCACGACGTTCTGGCCTGCTCGAGGGAAACGGCTGACGGGCTGCTCTGGCTCTGCGTCTCCAACGATCTGTCGGTGTACCTCTCGAGCTCGTCTCCGGACACTTCCGCCAGGCGGGTAAGGCAGGTCCTGCTCGAGGATCTGCTCAAGCAGGACAAGGCGCTCGCGATCCTTGTCAAGCTTTGCCTTGAGCTCTCATAGCTGCGCAATTTGCGCGGCTCTGTCTCCTTGCGGGGGGGGTCGACCTGGCCGTCATTCCCAGGCGTCCTGGGGTCTTCTCTCGCTGCAAGGGCTCGCTCGCCCGCAACGGCGTCTTGTGTCTCGTCGGTGGTTTCCACCGCTCCGTCAACATGGAAGCACTCCCTAGTAGGGTCGTGGCTGTCGGATTCCGAGCCAGAGTCAGGCTCGGTGATGTAGAAACATCCGCGTCTTTCCTCCAGCAGCCGCTGTCTGAGGGAGGTAATCGTGTACCGCCCAGGGCCTAAGCGGCGGAGGCCTCGTACCTGGGAGAAGTCCGGTAGCTCGAACGTCGGTCGCTGCGCTCCGGGGTCGCGTGGGAGGACCATTGGTCTCTCCACGTACGTCTGGGCGTTTGGGCATATCGCCCTGGCGAGTGACGCTGTGGCATTGTCCAAGCCGAACGGCAAGGATCCTCTCGAGGTGAACAACCCGTGTGGAAGTAGCCTGGCGGTGGGGGAGGGCGCGCGTGGCGCGTCACCCCCTGTTGTCGTGCGATCATCGCGGCATTGAACCGTCGGGCCCGTGCTGCGTGGGGCTATCGGCTGTCGTGCCATCTCCTGCCTAACACGAACTGCCGGTCGTGGCGAGGTTGAAGGGCGATGGTGGTGCTGTCCACGCCTCTTCTTGGGCGGGGAGGCATGGTGGTGAGGACGTCTCGAGGCCCTCATCCGGGTTGGCGCAACGCGGGCTCCTCCCGGTCCTTTGATCGAGAGCAAGATCATGTCATAGCCGGAGCCAGTAGACATCGGTGAGCACAGAACCAAATCACCGTGGAGCACAGAATCGGTGAAGAAAGAGTGGCCATCTAGAAAAGAGTGGGAAATCAATGAAAAACACGCAGGACCCCTACCTGGCGTGCCACCTGTCGGTGTTTTCCCCATGGGGGGTCAGTGAATTTGTATGCGTGCTTCCCTTTCCCAGATGGTGATGCAAAAAGACACAAAGATTTATCTTGGTTCGGGCAAGAGAAGGCCCTACGTCCAGCGGGGGGAGAGAGTTTGTATTATTTTGCACCTAATTGCTTGTACAGGGGTGAATACAAGCGTGGTATGGAGTATGGAAGTTCTACTGCGTATGGGTGTGGTGTTGCGGGTGTCGTATAGTTGATGTGTTGCCCCCTGTTCGCTCCTGGGTCTCCCCTTTTATAGCTCCAAGGAGAGACCTAGGGTACAAGTATAGGCGCCAGAGTAGGGGTCGATAGAGGTATGGTGCGCGGACCTACTCGAGGCCTCCGTACCAGTGTGGTCTCAAGCCGTCCTGTCCTGGTAGCTTGATGATGATTGCATGTGCCCCTGTATCCTGCTCTGTGCGCCGTCTTGGACTGGTTTGTCTGCCGCACGCCTGTACGTCACGGCGGCTGATACGTCGGAGTGGCTGCAGTGCTGTCTTTGGACGCCCAACCCTTCCCCAGGAAGGAATCATGTCCGGTCGAGGGTCGGATGCCGTGTAGCGCCTTGCTAGCCAGAGCATTGACCTTGGATGTCTCGAGGGGGTCTTGATTAGACGTTCCGACCCTGCTTCCTGCGTCCTGACACGCTCTGTGTCGTTTGGTGGGGAAGGCTGCAAAAAAGAATGACGGGACGGGTGCTTGTTCCCTATCATGCTTCCCGTGACTGGCGTGTTAGGTGAGAACGCGACAGACGCATTAAATGCCCTAGTTCCCGTGCGCGCGTCAGGCGGCGGGCGGCTTCCTTGCGCTCGACGCCTTCCGGTTCGCTCGAGCCTGTTTCTGCATTCGACGGTAGTGGACGCTCGAGCCCTGATCGATTCGCTCGATGCCTTTTCCGTCTTCGAGGTTGCGGTCGTCGATGACAGTGCGTGTGACTGATTAGAGCGTCGAGTTGGGGGCCTCGACCTGCGTACGGGCAGTCTCGTTATGTACATCAGTTGGGATACCCCTTACTGATATCCTCGACACTATCTATGCCATGTTCTTCAAATATAGATGCTTGTTCTACTTTTATGTCTTGTGAGACTAACCTTTTGAAGGAGAACAATGAGCTTAATGGACAAGTGAAGATTTTGAGCAACAAGTTGGAGAGGTGCTACTACTCAAAAGTCACCTTTGAGCACATATTGAAGACTCAAAGAAACTATGGTGACAAGTGTGGCCTTGGCTTCGAGAAGAAAATGACAAAGGGCGAAAGAAAGCAAGATAATAAGATGAAGAAACAAGAAAGAGAGAAGCTCTCTCATTTCATGTGCTATCGGTGCCATGAAATGGGACATCTTGCTAATGGTTGCCCTAACAAAGAGAAGCTTAAGAAGATAAAAGAAGAAGAGAGGCTCAAGCATGTCAAGTGCTTCAAGTGCCGTACTTGTGGTCGTCTCACCTCAATGTGCCCAACCAAGCAATTGGTGAAGCAACAAGAAGAGCCTCAACTTAAGCCACAAGTTGAGCAAGAAAAGAAGCCCCAAGTTCAAGTCAAGATCAACCATCATGGTGATGACTTGATTATGAAGAAGAAGAAGACAAGAAGGGGTGGAAGAGCAAGGCATCCAATGCAAATCCAAGATGCCAATATGATGAGCAAGAATGAAGACAAGAAGGAAGCTTATGCTCACATCAAGTGCTTTGAGTGCAAGGATGATGGACACTTTGCCTCAAGGTGTCCTACCAAGCTTGAGAAGAAGGCTCAAGCAACTCTCAAGAGGCAAGGTAATGAGAAGCAACACATGAGCAAGGAAGAAAAGGCTCAATCTAAAAGAAGTTGCTACTTATGCCGGGAAAGGGGACACATGGCATATTCATGTCCCCTAGGTAATAATTCAAAGCCCATTTCAATTGATGGTAATACTATGCTTAGAAAGGATGGTAATTTTATCTCTATGGTTGCTATTGCAAAACATCCCGCTACTCATACTAAGGCTATGCCTAAGTATGTTGCACCTAACTTGAGAGGACCCAAACTAGTTTGGGTACCATCAAAAAGTGGATGATTGTTTGTAGGTACCATCGGCATTGGAGACTTGATTCAGTTGAGTCTATATTGTTCATCATATGATTGAGTCAAGTATTGAAGCTTAGTGCACATCCAAACCCAATGCCATGACAAGTTAGTGAAGTCCAAATGTGCTACAACATACAAGTGTCACATTCAAGTTGTGGTAATTTATTGGATTATTTGCAAATACATGAGTTGAAGCTTGCAAATTGAATGATCATAAGCTAACCAAGGTATATCTTTGTTGATCACATTCATTTGGGTGCATATGAGTTGATTGAATTGGATAAATATGCAATGTTGCTTGCTATAAGATGATTGAATGGATTAAATGATTAGTAATCAAGTTTGGATTGATTTGGGTTGGATAAGTTCATAAGATAACATTTAGTAAGTGGATTGAATGGATTCATGTCTTGTGAAAGTATTCAAACGAGTCTATTTCAAGTTTGATTCAATTTGAAAAGGCATAGCTCAATTGCTTGAAATCTGTCCAACATTGAAAATCTGAGCTACCTGAGATCAAGTCTAAGTTTGAGTGATCAAATCTTATTCGAATGACTTGAAATTTGGTATGCATGCTGTACAATTATCATAGAAGATGCTGTAGATATTTCATGAGAATTGGATAAGGGATACTTTGGTTTTGGAGTGGATCTTATCAGCTATAGTGCAGCAGTCTTTAGCATGTAGCAGTGGTGGAAGAATTGAAATCTGGTATCAATATAGAAATCAAATGAAGCTCAAATTTTTTCAGCTGCTATATGACTTAGTGAATCACATCTCCACCAAATTTCGTGGTATTTGGATCTGTACATTGTGAGATATGGATATTTATTTAAAGGGTACAGAATCTGCTAGAAAAGTGACAAATATTGGATTGATCTAGAGTCACTTAAATTGGAAGGTCCTCAAGTTGGAAATATGATTATAAATGTTTGAGGCACCTAAGTTTGGTTTTGAATTGATCTAGAAGCATGACAAGTAACGAGTACAAGGTCATTTGATTGTGGAATGTACTTGGTGTACACATTTAGTACTCAAATTGAAGATCAAGATCAAACTCAAGATGAAGATGAAGTTTAAGTTTTAGTAACTATTGGAAATCATTTGGTAGAAAGAAAAGGACTTAAACAAGTAGAAAGAAAAGGAATTAAAAAAAGGGAATTCATGGATACTCATCATATTAAGTCCATCACTTGAATCAATCTATCAAAGGCAATTCAAGTGAGTGTCAAGAATGGTTCTTTAGAGAGAGGTCACTTCTCCCTATGTGAGGGGCTTGCCACTCGAGGAGTGGGTAAACCAAGTGTGGCGCTTGGAAGGCTAACATGGAAGTGGTGATCTAAAGGACATTTGAGATGCTTAGTTGAAGCAATCAAAAGAATTGATCAAGAGAACAAGCAACACCCAAAAGAGAGCTAGTCATGATATTTCAAGTAATATTCTTAATAGTTCTCTCATGCAAGCAATGGTCAAAAGAAGAAGCAAGTCAACCACAACAAGATAGTGCACTTGATCATAAAGGGTTTTCATTTCATTTGGGTGAAGATTTGATCTATCAATTGGCATTTATAATTGGTCTTCACCAAGCTTATAGTTGGACTTCACATTGCTATTTGGAGCTAAATTGGAATCTTATTGACTATCCTCTACTCCAAGATAGCAAATGTATCATTGTAATATGCATGATCATTTCATCCCTTACTAGTATGCGGTTAGTGCATATAGTACATGCTTAATAGGATCATGCATGATAAATGAAAAGTTTTCAATTCATAGCCTACCACTATTGCTTGAATGATTAGTTGATCTAGTGGTATGTATATGAGTTTGTTCATGAGCTAGTGAACCCAAGTACTTGATCTATTTTGGATTGTTAACAAGTGACAAGTACAACATTGGCAAGATAACCCTTAATGTGAGGTGTGAAAAAGCTTGTCATTGGTTCAAACCGTACTTGGAAACTTAGGCAAATCAACATAGTTCAAGTCAACAATTAGAAGCTCATGAAGATAAGAGTACAAGAACAAGACAACAATGCAAATGGATATCTAGACTCAAATGTTTCTTCAATTGGTATCCAACAAATGGTACTCATGATGATGATAGCAAATGTTCAAGATTGCAAACAAGTGGTTCCATACTAGAAGACCTTATTGGTAGAAGAATCCCATATGGTATCGGACAAAATACTTCAAATGATATCACATCTATACATATGGTATCTATCATAAAAGAAGGTGGTTCCACAAGTGATCCTCAACTTTAAGTGATCATCAAGCGAAGCAAGTTCCCTCACCAAAAAGATTGACAAGTGAATGACCCATGCTATGACATAGGGGGAGTGCCCCACCAAATGGTATCAAGGTCAAAGATCCTATGTGGTATCTCAAGAGCAATTCAAGTAATGTCATTCCAACACATATGGTAATGTCCATCAAAAATGCAAGATTCAAGCCTCAACCATCTATCCCAATGCAATCCTTTGTCACAATGAGATTCACACTTTTTCAATTGGTATCAATTGATTTAATTGGTACCACACCTTTTATGGAAATTGATGACAAAGGGGGAGAAGTTGGAACAAAGATATAATCATGGGATAAGTTGGACAACAAAAGATATGTTTCAAAGGGGAGAGATCAAAGATGGACATGGACAAGGGAGCAACATTAAAAGAAAAGATGATGGATCAAAATTCTTGGACAAAAGAAAAGCACACAAGTAGGGGGAGCAAGCTCATGAACCTTGTTTGTTTGCATTTGATTTGTGCATATTCATGTGCTTGCTTGCATTGCATAAGTTTTTAAATTCAATATGCATGCTTGTGTGGTGTATGCTAGTTATAGAACTTGATTGATGATATGATAACTAGCATGCATAGGTTGGTAGCTAGACTTGTGTTCTTCAAGTAAAAACTAGACCCTTGCTTTTAATGTTGATCTCACGGGGTTTCTTGTGTTTTTGTTGTCTAGCTACACATGGTGCTAAGGATGGTGTACATTGAATGCTTCAAATGTTATCGAATTTGGTATCGAACTGCAAAGGCTTATTCTATACACCTTAGCACTTAGTAGTGTTTTATGGTGCTCATCCAAATCTTGACATAGAGCTTAAATGTTGGATAAGTAGCATAAAATTCAAAACAAGTTAGCAATTTACACTTGTGTGAAGTGCTATCTTGAAAAAGCTTAATTTCCATATCTTTGTAGAGTTGTCATCAATTACCAAAAAGGGGGAGATTGAAAGGTCCTTGTTTGGTTTTGGTAATTGAGTGACAACTTAGGTGGACTAATAGTGTTTATGTGAGATACACAGGAGATTAGTCCATAGGTGATTATATGATGATGGAGGAGCTCATTGCATATGAGACATGACATGGAGTCATGTGACCAAGGTGGAGAAGATCAAGATGAGGCTTGGCTCGATGGACCGGTTGCAAGAGTGAAGAGCAAGTCAGAGGCTTTGAAGCGAGGGACCACGTGTGACGGTGAAGCTTGAGCAAGACTTGGCGCCGATGTACCGAGGCAACGGTGAAGAGCAAGTGAGGTCAAGATCGATGAACCAATACGGTCACGTGATGATATGAAGTGGATCATATCATTTGGTGATTGGTTGGTGCATGTGTTGCATCAACATTGGAGGAGATGGAATGGAAAGCATAAGGCAAAGGTATAACCTAGGGCTTTTCCATTTTACCGGTCATATGTGTGTAGAGAAGTTTATGACCGGATTTAGGATAGATGGCCGTACTATCAAGAGGGGCAAACTTGTTTGCATATCGGTAATCTAGTGCCACTTGAGCGATCTAACTTTGCATACGTATTAGGATCGAGTGGCGTGGCAAGTTTGAGAGGCTAACTCCTTTTGGAAAATATTTGTGAAAATACTAACACACTTGCACATCGTGGTGTACACTTGCTGGTGTTGGCACATTTGCAAAGGAGAAGGTGTTGGAGTTGATTTTGTTCAACTTGGAGAAGAGAGAGAAGTCTTTCGGTGTTCTCCGAACATTAGGATGGCATTTAGATTGGAATACTGCTTTGATCCATTTTGATTTGGATTGAGTATTCATATAGATTGGATAGCACTCTAAGTAAGCTTTCCAAAATGTCCAAGATCATCGAATTCGGAGTTCAGAGCTAAAAGTTAGCAACCTAACAAGTTGAACTGCAGGCACAGGACGCTGAGAGTCCGGTGCGCACAGGACGAGTCCGGTGGCACAGGACGCTGAGAGTCCGGTGCGCACAGGACGAGTCCGGTGTCACAGGACGCTGAGAGTCCGGTGCTGCTGCAAGTTTGCGTTGCTCTCTGCGTATGCGTCCAGTGCGCACAGGACGCGTCCGGTGTGAAGCAACAGAGCGTCCGGTGCTACTGTTCTAGACGCGTCTGCATGTGCTAGCCGTTGGCGGCAACGGTCTCAAACGGCTAGTGACACGTCGCTGTTTCTAGAGCACCAGACGCACTGTTCCAGCGTCCGGTGCTACCTACAGTGAGTCCGGTGCTCACGACTTTTGCCCAGTGAAGGGGCAACAGCTAGTTTAGCCCTTGGGGCTATAAATAGAAGTGGTGGCCGGCCTTGGCTGGTGCTGAGCACCCTTAGGACTTAGTGTCCATGCTTGGGGAGTGCTAGTAAAGCCTCTAACTCACATATGCTTGATAGTGATCATCCGATTGTGTGAGTGAGTGATTCTAGTGTGTTGCATTGAGAGATTGCATCGAGTGGCACTAGGTGTTTGTGTTGCAAGCCAGTGGTGCTTGTTACTCTTGGAGGTTGCCACCTCCTAGATGGCTTGGTGGCTTGTGACTCCGTTGAAGCACGCAAGGAGATTGTGCGGTGCTCCAGAGAAGAGATTGTGAGGGGTACGGTGCTCACCCCACGGGGATTGCGAAGAGCAACTCTAGTGGATTGCTTGTGGCTTGGAGGATCCCCATCTTGAGAGTGGATGTGCGGCACCCGCTGAGGGTTTGGCTTTGGAATGCCAATTAGCTCGTGATCCATCAAGTGGGTGTATCGCCACAACTAGGACGTAGCTTGGTGGCAACCAAGTGAACCTCGGTAAAAATCACCGTGTCAACTTTGTCTACTCTTCTCGGTGGTTTGCAATCGCTATACACGAGCTTGTATTTACATTCTTTATATACTTGTGCTTGTGTAGTTGCTTTTGTAATTAGTTAAGCTTGTGTAGCTTGCTAGTTACCTTCTTGCTTGTGTAGCTAGAAGTTGTTCCCTTGCGTGGCTAATTCGGTTTGTGTAACCTTGTTAGTCACATTGCTTAGTTTGTGTAGCTAAGTAAGTTGTGCTCTCTAATTTGGCATTAGTTGCCTTGTTATTGAGCTTGCTAGTGAGCGTAGGCTTTGTGCGCTTTGCCTCACTAGTTTATGTAGAAGCTCCCTCGGTTTGTAAAGTACTAGTTGCATAGGTTTGTGTGACCATGCTTCTAGAATTGGTTAGGTGAGCTCTTGCTAAGGTAGCCCCATGTTTTCTTATTTAGGATCTTGTACAAGGTGGTAGAGAACTTAGATAGAGGGGTGTAGTCTTGGCTAGGCCGATAGATTTAATTTCGCATTTGTTTCGGTTAGCCGGTGCGATAGTTTTTTAGAAAGGACTATTCACCCCCCTCTAGTCCGCCATCTCGACCCTTCATATTGTTAGTTTCAGTGCAAGATAGGTGCACAGTTTGCACCTAATGCACCATAGTCTAAAAAACCATTTTGGACGCACTTGTTGGTCGGTTCAAGTGGATGCTCGGTTCGGTCTGTTTGGAGATAGTGCTAATCTTAATGCAAGATAGGTGCACGGTTTGCATGGAACATACCAAATGCATGGAAATCAATCTGGACGCACATGATGGAACTCCTAGATGATGTGTGTCATACTAAATCTTGCTTCGGTCTGTTTGGAGACAGTGTTAGTTTCGGTGCCAGATAGGTGCAAGGTTTGCACATAATGCAGCATAGGCTAAGAAACCATTTTGGACGCACTCGATGGTACTCCTAGGTAAAAGGCTCAAGTGAAAGCTCGGTTTGGTCTATTTGGAGATAGTGCTAATATTGATGCAAGATACATGCACACTCTGCATAGAACGTACCATATGCTTAGAAATTAATTTGGACACACCGAAGAACTCCTTGATGATGTGTGTCATATGGAATCTCGCTTTGGTGTGCTTAGAGACAGTACTAGTTTCGGTGCAAGAAATGTGCTCGGTTTGCGCCTAATGCACCAAAGTCTAAGAAACCATGTTGGAAGCACCTGTTGGTACTCCTAGGTGAAGAGGCTCAAGTGGAGGCTGGGTTCGGTCTGTTTAGAGATAGTGCTATTCTTGATGCAAGATAAGTGCACGATTTGCATGGAACATACCATATGCTCAGAAATAAATTTGGACGCACCAGATGGAACTCCTAGATGACATGTGTCATATGGAATCCCACTTCGGTCCATTTGGAGACAGTGTTAGTTTTGGTGCAAGATAGGTGCATGGTTTGCATGGAACATACGATATGCTCAGAAATCAATTAGGACGCACCTGATATAACTCCTTGATGATGTGTCATATTGAATCTTGCTTCGGTTCATTTAGAGACAGTATTAGTTTTGGTAGAAGATATGTGCCCGGTTTACGCCTAATGCACCATTGGCTAAGAAACCATTTTAAACGCACCCGATGGTACTCATAGTTGAAGAGGCTCAAGTGGAGGCTCGATTTGGTCTGTTCGGATATAGTGTTAATCTTGATGTAAGGTAGTTGCACAATTTGCATGGAATGTTCCATATGTTAAGAAATCAATTTGGACGCACCCAATGGAACTCCTAGATTACGTGTGTCATATGGAATCTCGCTTCGGTCTGTTTGGAGACAATGTTAGTTTCGGTGCAAGATAGGTGCATAGATTGTGCCTAATGCACCATAGTCTAAGAAACCATTTTTGACACACCTGTTTGTACTCCTAGATGAAGAGGCTCAAGTGGAAGCTCGGTTTGGTCTGTTTGGAGATAGTGCTAATCTTGATGCAAGATAGATGCACGGTTTGCATGGAACATACGATATGCTCGGAAATCAATTAGGACGCACCTGATATAACTCCTTGATGATGTGTATCATGTGTAATCTTGTTTTAGTTTGTTTAGAGAGAGTGTTAGTTTTGGTAGAAGATATATGCACGGTTTACGCCAAATGCACCATAGGCTAAGAATCCGTTTTAGACGCACCCGATGGTACTCATAGTTGAAGAGGCTCAAGTGGAGGCTAGATTTGGTCTGTTCGGATATAGTGCTAATCTTGATGCAAGATAGTTGCACAGTTTGCATGCAACGTACCATATGTTAAGAAATCAATTTGGACGCACCTAATGGAACTCCTAGATGACGTGTGTCATATGGAATCTCGCTTCGGTCTATTTGGAGACAATGTTAGTTTTGGTGCAAGATAGGTGCTTAGTTTGTGCCTAATGCACCATAGTCTAAGAAACCATTTTTGACGCACCTGTTTGTACTCGTAGATGAAGAGGCTCAAGTGGAAGCTTGGTTCGGTCTGTTTGGAGATAGTGCTAATCTTGATGCAAGATAGGTGCACGGTTTGCATGGAACATACCATATGCTTGGAAATCAATTTGGATCCACCCGATGGAACTCCTTGATGACATGTGTCATATGGAATCTCGCTTCGGTCCATTAGGAGATATTGTTAGTTTCAGTGCAAGATAGGTGCACAGTTTGCATCTAATGCACCATAGTCTAAGAAACCATTTTAGACGCACTTGTTGGTACTCCTAGGTGAAGGGGCTCAAGTGGATGCTCGGTTCGTTCTGTGTGGAGATTGTGCTAATCTTAATGCAAGATAGGTGCATGGTTTGCATGGAACATACCAAATGCTTGGAAATCAATCTGGACGCACATGATGGAACTCCTAGATGACGTGTGTCATACGAAATCTTGCTTCGGTTTGTTTTGGAGACAGTGTTAGTTTCGGTGCAAGATAGGTTCAAGGTTTCCACAAAATGCAGCATAGGCTAAGAAACCATTTTCGACGCACCTGATGGTACTCCTAGGTAAAAGGCTCAAGTGAAAGCTCGGATTGGTCTATATGGAGATAGTGCTAATCTTGATTCAAGATAGATGCACAGTCTACATGGAACGTACCATATGCTTAGAAATTAATTTGGACACACCGATAGAACTCCTTGATGACGTGTGTCATATGGAATCTCGCTTTGGTGTGCTTAGAGACAGTATAAGTTTCGGTGCAAGAAATGTGCACGGTTTGCGCCTAATGCACCAAAGTCTAAGAAACCATTTTGGAAGCACCTATTGGTACTCCTAGATGAAGACGCTCAAGTGGAGGCTGGGTTCGGTCTGTTTAGAGATATTGCTAATCTTGATGCAAGATAAGTGCACGATTTGCATGGAACATACCATATGCTCCGAAATCAATTTGGACGCACTAGATGGAACTCCTAGATGACATGTGTCATATGGAATCCCACTTCGGTCCGTTTGGAGACAGTGTTAGTTTTGGTGCAAGATAGGTGCATGGTTTGCACATAATGCACCATAGGATAAGAAACCATTTTGGATGCACCCGATGGTACTACTAGGTCAAGGTGCTCAAGTGAAAGCTCGGTTTGATTTGTTTGGAGATAGTGCTAATCTTGATGCAAGATAGATGCACGGTTTGCATGGAACATACAATATGCTCAGAAATCAATTAGGACGCACTTGCTATAACTCCTTGATGATGTGTCATATGGAATCTTGCTTCGGTTCGTTTAGAGACAGTGTTAGTTTTGGTAGAAGATATGTGCACGGTTTACGCCTAATGCACCATAGGATAAGAAACCATTTTAAACGCACCCAATGGTACTCATAGTTGAAGAGGCTCAAGTGGAGGCTCGATTTGATCTGTTCGGATATAGTGTTAATCTTGATGTAAGATAGTTGTACAATTTGCATGGAACATTCCATATGTTAAGAAATCAATCTGGACGCACCCAATGGAACTCCTAGATTACATGTGTCATATGGAATCTCGCTTCGGTCTGTTTGGAGACAATTTTAGTTTCGGTGCAAGATAGGTGCATAGTTTGTTCCTAATGCACCATAGTCTAAGAAACCATTTTTGACGCACCTGTTTGTACTCCTAGATGAAGAGGCTCAAGTGGAAGCTCGGTTCGGTCTGTTTGGAGATAGTGCTAATCTTGATGCAAGATAGGTGCACGGTTTGCATGGAACATACCATATGCTTGGAAATCAATTTGGATGCACCCGATGGAACACCTTCATGACGTGTGTCATATGGAATTTCGCTTCGGTCCATTTGGAGATATTGTTAGTTTCAGTGCAAGATAGGTGCACAGTTTGCACCTAATGCAACATAGTCTAAGAAACCATTTTGGATGCACTTGCTGGTACTCCTAGTGGATGCTCGGCTCAGTCTGTTTGGAGATAGTGCTAATCTTAATGCAAGATAGGTGCACAGTTTGCATGGAACATACCAAATGCGTGGAAATCAATCTGGACGCACATGATGGACCTCCTAGATGACGTGTGTCATACGAAATCTCGCTTCGGTCTGTTCGGAGACCGTGTTAGTTTTGGTGCAAGATAGGTGCAAGGTTTGCACATAATGCAGCATAGGCTAGGAAACCATTTTGGACGCACCCGTTGGTACTTCTAGTTAAAAGGCTCAAGTGAAAGCTTGGTTTGGTCTTTTTGGAGATAGTGCTAATCTTGATGCAAGATAGGTGCACGGTTTGTATGGAATATACCAAATGCTTGGAAATCAATCTGGACGCACATGATGGAACTCCTAGATGACGTGTGTCATACAAAATCTTGCTTTGCTCTGTTTGGAAACAGTGTTAGTTTTGGTGCAAGATAGGTGCAAGGTTTGCACATAATGCAGCATAGGCTAAGAAACCATTTTGGACAAACCCGATGGTACTCCTAGGTAAAAGGCTCAAGTGAAAGCTCGATTCGGTCCATTTGGAGATAGTGCTAATCTTGATCCAAGATAAATGCATGGTCTGCATGGAATGTACCATATACTTACAAATTAATTTGGACACACCTGATAGAATCCTTGATGACGTGTGTCATATGGAATCTCGCTTTGGTGTGCTTAGAGATAGTATTAGTTTTGGTGCAAGATATGTGCACGGTTTGTGCTATTGCACCAAAGTCTAAGAAACCATTTTGGAAGCACCTGTTGGTACTCCTAGGTGAAGAGGCTCAAGTGGAGGCTCGGTTCGGTCTGTTTAGAGATAGTGCTAGTCTTGATGCAAGATAGGTGCACGATTTGCATGGAACATACCGTATGCTTGGAAATCAATTTGGATGCACCCGATGGAACTCCTTGATGATGTGTGTCATTTGGAATCTCGCTTCGGTCCATTTGGAGACATTGTTAGTTTCGGTGCAAGGTAGGTGCACAGTTTGCACCTAATGCACCGTAGTATAAGAAACCATTTTGGATGCACTTGTTGGTACTCCTAGGTGAAGGGGCTCAAGTGGATGCTCGGTTCGGTCTATTTGGAGATAGTGTTAATCTTGATGCAAGATAGATGCACGGTTTGCATGGAACATACGATATGCTTAGAAACCAATTAGGACGCACCTGATAAAACTCCTTGATGATTTGTGTCATACGGAATCTTGCTTTTGTTCATTTAGAGACGGTGTTAGTTTTGGTGGAAGATATGTTCACGGTTTACGCCTAATGCACCATAGGCTAAGAAACTATTTTAGACGCACCCGATGGTACTCGTAGTTGAAGAGGCTCAAGTGGAGGCTCGATTTGTGTGTCATATGGATCTTGCTTCAGTCCGTTTGTAGACATTGTAAGTTTTAGTGCAAGACAGGTGCATAGTTTGCGCCTAATGCACCATAGTCTAAGAAACCATTTTGGATGCACTATTTGGTACTCTTGGGTGAAGAGGCTCAAGTGGAAGCTTGGTTCGGTCAGTTTAGAGATAGTGCTAATCCTTATGCAAGGTAGGTGCATGGTTTGCATGGAACATACCATATGCTTGGAAATCAATTTGGATGCACCCGATGGAACTCCTTGACAACGTGTGTCATATGGAATCTCGCTTCGGTTTATTTGGAGACATTGTTAGTTTCGGTGCAAGATAGGTGCACAGTTTGCACCTAATGCACCATAGTCTAAAAAACATTTTGGACGCAATTGTTGGTACTCCTAGGTGAAGAGGCTCAAGTGGATGCTCGGTTCAGTCTGTTTGGAGATAGTGCTAATCTTGATGCAAGATAGGTGCACGGTTTGCATGGAACATACCATATGCTTGGAAATCAATTTGGATGCACCCGATGGAAGTCCTTGACGATGTGTGTCATATGGAATCTCACTTTGGTCTGTTTAGAAGTATTGTTAGTTTCGGTGCAAGATATGTGCATGGTTTGCGCCTAATGCACCATAATCTAAGAAACCATTTTGGAAGCACCTGTTGGTACTTCGGTGAAGAGGCTCAAGTTGAAGCTTGGTTTGATATGTTTGGAGATAGTGCTAATCTTGATGCAAGATAGGTGCATGATTTGCAAGGAACATACCATATGCTTAGAAATCAATTTGGACGCACCCAATGGAACTCCTAGATGACGTGTGTCATATGGATCTTGCTTCGGTCCGTTTGTAGACATTGTACGTTTTAGTGCAAGACAGGTGCATAGTTTGCGCCTAATGCACCATAGTCTAAGAAACCATTTTGGATGCACTATTTGGTACTCTTGGGTGAAGAGGCTCAAGTGGAAGCTTGGTTCGGTCAGTTTGGAGATAGTGCTAATCCTTATGCAAGGTAGGTGCATGGTTTGCATGGAACATACCATATGCTTGGAAATCAATTTGGATGCACCCGATGGAACTCCCACTACTACAGAATGAGGCATTGGTCGATGCCCAAAATGGCCAAAAACCTCGGCCTTTTCGCGGTCCGGGGTTAAAGACCCCTTTAACACCGGTTCGTAACACGAACCGGTGCTAAAGGGTCCTGCCCAATGGCTACTGACAGGTGCTGTCGAGCGGAGACCCTTTAGCACCGGTTCGTGTTACCAACCGGTGCTAAAGGGTCCCCTTTAGCACCGGCCAGCGCCACGGGCCGAGGCAAAGCCTTTAGCACCGGTTTGTGTTACAAACCGGTGCTAAAGTGTTACCCTTTAGCACCGGTTTTGTTTGTGAACCAGTTCGAAGGGTCCGGTTTATAGGCCGGATCACTTCTCCTCTCTGCCCATTTGAAACCGAGAGCACCATTCACCATTGTTGTTCTTGGAGCTTCTTCTTCCTCATTTGTTCTTCGTCTCCGACGCCCATTGTTGATCTTCTTCGACTCCGTCATCGTTTCTTCGTGTTTGGAGGTGACTAACTTTTGTCTTTCTTGTCTTTTTCATGTTGTTTTTGGCTTGTGATGTTCCCATTATTTTTAGCTCAAATCCACGTTGTTATTTAGAATCATTTCACATGAATTAGTATCCATATATATATATATCATATTTCATGGTTGACCTAGTATTAATGTAGTTTGCAAGAATGAATTATAGTATATTTTTATGATATTAGAAAGTAGGATAGTTCAAATTAATTGGTTTGTTAATATCACTTGATTTATTTTTATTACTACATATAATGTCCATTTTATCATACATGTTTAAATGTGGAATTTATAATTGTTTAAAAATTGAGTATGGATAGTAGATGGCAACCGTGACTGGGTCTTCGGTCTCTCAACGGGTTCAAAAGCGATACCGTCCGGAACTCCCTCTCATTACTTGTGGCAAGTGTGGGCAGAAGATTTTGATGGAGTACAAAGTGTCGAAAGAGGGAGTAAACAAGGGTCGTATATTCTACAAGTGTCCAGATCGTAATGTGAGTTATTTCTAGACATTTGCTTATATATGCGCATATTTTTTTAAATGATATTAATTAAACTTTTGATTCTCTCTTTTAATTCTAGTGGGACGGTACCGGCGAATGTACAGGTTGGTACTGGGAGGAAGAATACATTGAACACATTAAGAAATCTTTTGCACAGGTGGTTGAGGATGAAGGTGGTGAGGCAGTGAGCCGACGAAAGGAGTTCAATGATGTTGATCAAGCGAATGATCTATCTATTATAGTTGGGATCGGACGCGAACTAATTATGTTGCTTAAGTGCATTTTAGTTTTGGTTTTTTTAGTGCTAGTTGCGATTGTATTTGTTGTAGCCAAGCTTTCCTAAATTAATCAACTATGTATCTTAGACATGTTGTGCAATAAAATGAGAAACTATATGTGTGCATGGTTTTCATAATATATATGTTATATTTAATGCAGATGGTAACACGTAATTGGATGTATAATGCCGATCGGCGCTCCGAAGAGTTCATTAATGGTGTGCACTATTTCTTAAGTGTGGCTGAGTCAAATAAGAGGGACGGTTTCATGTGCTGTCCATGTGCCGTGTGCAAGAATTTGACGGAATATTCTAACTCAAGAACTCTTCATTCACACTTATTAAAGTCTGGTTTCATACCAAACTATATTTGTGGGACCAAACATGGAGAAAGCGGGATTATAATGGATGAAGGTGAAGAAGAAGAAGAAGAAGAATTGGACCATGCCAATATTATTGCTCAATACGGTGGCTTCAATGATGTTGCAATGGGGGGAGATAATGAAGAAGAGGTGGCGGCAGAAGATGATCGGGGCGATGATGCTTTTGGTGGTGCCATCCGTGATGCACAAAGAGAATGTGAAAGTGATAAAGAGAAAGCCAAGTTCGAGCGCATGCTAGAGGACCACAGGAAATCGCTATATCCCACCGCTGAAGAGGGGCAAAAAAAGCTGGGTACCACACTAGAATTGCTGCAATGGAAGGCAAAGAATGGTACATCTGACAAGGCATTTGGGCAATTATTGAAGATCATAAAAAAGATGCTTCCGAAAGGCAACGAATTGCCCACCACTACGTATGAAGCAAAACAGGTTGTCTGCCCTTTGGGATTAGAAATTCAGAAGATACACGCATGTCCTAATGACTGCATCCTCTACCGTGGGGAGGAATACGAGAATTTGGATGCATGTCCAGTATGTAAGGCATCACGGTATAAGATTAGACGAGATGATCCTGGCGATGTTGAGGGTGAAGAACGTCATAGGAAGAAAATTCCAGCCAAGGTTATGTGGTATGCTCCTCTAATACCACGATTAAAACGTCTGTTCAGAAATAAGGACAATGCAAAGTTGTTGCGGTGGCATAAAGAAGACCGTAAGATAGAAAATATGCTGAGACACCCTGCCGATGGATCCCAGTGGAGAGCGATAGACAAAGAATTCCCAGATTTTGCAGATGATGCTAGAAACTTGCGGTTCGCCTTAAGTACAGATGGTATGAATCCTTTCGGTGAGCAGAGCAGTAGTCACAGCACTTGGCCAGTTACTCTATGAATCTACAACCTTCCTCCATGGCTATGCATGAAGCGGAAGTTTATTATGATGCCGGTGCTTATCCAAGGACCGAAGCAACCTGGCAATGACATAGATGTCTACCTAAGGCCATTAGTTGAGGAACTTCAAATTTTATGGAGCAAACCAGGAGTTCGCGTGTGGGATGAGTACAAACAAGAGCACTTTGACCTGCGAGCATTGCTGTTTGTAACAATCAATGATTTGCCAGCTCTGAGTAATCTTTCAGGCCAGTCAAACAAGGGATATAATGCATGCACACATTGTTATGAAGACCTTGACTGTGTATTTTTGAAAAAATGTCGAAAGGTCGTGTACCTTGGCCACCGTCGGTTTCTTCCTGTGAACCACCCAGTACGAAAGAAAGGCAAGCATTTTAAAGGCAAGGCAGACCACCGGACCAAACCTCTCAATCGAACTGGGGATGATGTACTCGAAATGGTCAAGGATATAAATTGGTATTTGGAAAGGGACGAGGCAGCGAACCTATTCCCAAGGATGCTAAGGGACACGTACCCATGTGGAAGAAGAAATCCATATTTTGGGAGCTACCTTACTGGAATGTCCTAGAGGTCCGCAACGCGATCGACGTGATTCACCTAACAAAGAATCTTTGTGTGAACTTGCTCGGATTCATGGGTGTCTACGGGAAGTCTAAGGATTCCCTTGAAGCACGACAAGACTTGCAGCGCATGAAAGAACGAGACAACCTGCATCCAGAAAAGACAGATGATGGACGTCATTACTTAAGCCCTGCTAGCTACACTCTGAGCAAAGAAGAGAAGGAAAGCATGTTTGAATGTCTTAGCAGCATCAAGGTCCCATCTGGATTCTCCTCCAATATCAAGGGAATAATTAATGTGCCAGAGAAGAAATTCCTGAACTTGAAGTCCCATGACTGTCACGTTCTAATGACGCAATTGCTGCCGGTCGTTTTAAGAGGAATTCTACCTCCACACGTACGTCTAGCCACCGTAAAGCTATGTGCATTCCTCAATGCAATTTCTCAGAAGGCAATCAATCCAGAGCAACTAGCAACTCTGCAGAATGATGTCGTTCAATGTCTCGTCAGCTTTGAGTTGGTGTTCCCTCCATCCTTCTTCGATATCATGACACACCTCCTAGTTCATCTGGTCAAAGAGATTCGTATTCTCGGTCCTGTGTTCCTACACAACATGTTCCCCTTCGAGAGATTCATGGGTGTCCTAAAGAAATATGTCCATAGTCGTTCCCGGCCAGAAGGAAGCATTGCCAAGGGCTACGGAACAGAGGAGGTCATAGAGTTCTGTGTTGACTTTATTCCAGACCTTGACCCAATTGGCATTCCTGAATCTCGACATGAGGGCAGACTCAGCGGAAAGGGAACACTTGGGAAGAAAACATATATTGGTACGGGAAACGATTACTTCAATAAAGCACACTATACAGTTCTCCAGAACTCCTCATTGGTGGAACCATATGTTGAGGTACACAAAGATTTCCTACGGTCCCAGTGGCCCAGGAAGAATGAAGCTTGGATAATACGTCAGCACATGGAAACTTTTGGCGATTGGTTGCGCAAAAAATGTCAAGGTGATGAAAACATTGATGAGCAGCTTTATTTGTTGGCCAGGCAACCATCATGGCATGTCCTCACATACAAAGGGTACGAGATAAATGGTAACACATTTTACATAGTTGGCCAAGATAAAAGGAGCACCAACCAAAATAGTGGTGTACGCGTGGATGCCACGGATCCAAATGGGAACAGACAAACATATTATGGACGCATAGAAGACATATGGGAACTAGTCTATGCAGCTAATTTTAAAGTTCCTTTGTTCCGGTGCCAATGGGTGAAGATGACCGGAGGTGGGGTAACAGTCGACAAGGAGTATGGGATGACAACCGTGGACCTTAACAATAGTGGGTTCAAAGACGAACCATTCGTCCTTGCTGCAGACGTGAGTCAGGTGTTCTATGTCAAAGATATGTCTACGAAACCAAAGAGAGGAAAAAATGATGACCACTCAATCATCAATGAGCCAAAGCGCCACATTGTCCTTTCTGGGAAAAGAAACATTGTCGGAATTGAGGACAAGTCAGACATGTCAGGCGATTACGAAAGGGATGATCGAATTCCGCCCTTCATAGTCAACAAAGACCCAAGCATTCTGTTAAACAATGAGGATACTCCATGGTTACGGCACGATCATAACCAAGGGTCATACGTCAAGAAGAAGTTCACTGTTGTGTCGGCTTGACTTTGTATGAAACTATATTTGAGAATTGTGAATTTTGATGTGTGTAACAAACTTCCCAAAACTTTGTCAAATGCAAAAATGGTCTATATGTGTCAATTGTGGATTTTCAACTACACCTTCCCAAAATTGTCATGACTATATGTGTCAATTGTGGATTTTCAACTACACCTTCCCATAACTTTATCAAATGCAAAAATGGTCTATATATGAAATGTATATTTTGATGAGTGGAACAATATTGGTATTCATGACTTTTCCATTCGAGACCATCTAGGGTTCCGAAACCGCTGCGTGGCTATGAGTTCTATGAAAATTCAAAATTCAGTGGTTCAAACTTTTCCAAATGAAAAGTTGACCATTAGACAAAATGTAGAACTTGATGAGTGTAGCAAACTTTGTATTCATGACTTTTCCATTTGGGACAATCTAGGGTCCGGTCAAAGGGTGTGTTTGTAAAAACCAATGCTTTGACTTTGGTCAAACTTGGTCAAATAGCCCATTTGATGACTTGAAATGAAAAAAGTTTGAATACAAAGTTGTTAGAGATCATCAAGATCTATATTTTATATATTGTCCATTTTTCCATTTGGATAATTTTGAGCCAATCCTAATTACATTTCTATAAAATCCAAGACGGGTTTTGGTCAAACTTGGTCAAATGACAAACTAAATTACTTCAAATGAAAATATTTTGAATACCAAGTTGTTAGATATCTTCAAGATCTAAACTTTTTATATACACAACTTTTCCATTTGAGAAAGTCTAAGTTAACAATACCCACCAATTCTTGAATCTCACACAAACTATATGAAACTATATGTGTCAATTGTGGATTTTCAACTACACCTTCCCATAACTTTGTCAAATGCAAAAATGGTCTATATATGAAATGTAGATTTTGATGAGTGGAACAATATTGGTATTCATGACTTTTCCATTCGAGACCATCTAGGGTTCCGAAACTGCTGCGTGGCTATGAATTCTATGAAAATTCAAAATTCAGTGGTTCAAACTTTTCCAAATGAAAAGTTGACCATTAGACAAAATGTAGAACTTGATGAGTGTAGCAAACTTTGTATTCATGACTTTTCCATTTGGGATAATCTAGGGTTCCGTCAAAGGGTGTGTTCATCAAGATATATATTTTTATATGATTTTTTATTTGATGAAAATTATATTCAACTAGCATACCTAATAATAAATAACAAAAATAAAAAGTTTTACGTCAATATGATGTGAAAAGAAATTTCCAGTTCATTGGATATAGTTTTTGTAAATTTATTGGAATAATATATTTTTGCATTAACAAAATACTAAACATTTCTTACAAAATCATTGCAAATTATAAAAATACAATAAGATATTTAAGTTTAAAATTTTTCATGTGTACATTAAAACAAATTACAATATATGTCACTGTTTAAAAATATTTATGCTCGCTTCTAACTTCAATCG
>NC_012871.2:32316380-32318521 GCF_000003195.3 Sorghum bicolor
GATATACGTCAGCACATGGAAACTTTTGGCGATTGGTTGCGCAAAAAATGTCAAGGTGATGAAAACATTGATGAGCAGCTTTATTTGTTGGCCAGGCAACCATCATGGCATGTCCTCACATACAAAGGGTACGAGATAAATGGTAACACATTTTACATAGTTGGCCAAGATAAAAGGAGCACCAACCAAAATAGTGGTGTACGCGTGGATGCCACGGATCCAAATGGGAACAGACAAACATATTATGGACGCATAGAAGACATATGGGAACTAGTCTATGCAGCTAATTTTAAAGTTCCTTTGTTCCGGTGCCAATGGGTGAAGATGACCGGAGGTGGGGTAACAGTCGACAAGGAGTATGGGATGACAACCGTGGACCTTAACAATAGTGGGTTCAAAGACGAACCATTCGTCCTTGCTGCAGACGTGAGTCAGGTGTTCTATGTCAAAGATATGTCTACGAAACCAAAGAGAGGAAAAAATGATGACCACTCAATCATCAATGAGCCAAAGCGCCACATTGTCCTTTCTGGGAAAAGAAACATTGTCGGAATTGAGGACAAGTCAGACATGTCAGGCGATTACGAAAGGGATGATCGAATTCCGCCCTTCATAGTCAACAAAGACCCAAGCATTCTGTTAAACAATGAGGATACTCCATGGTTACGGCACGATCATAACCAAGGGTCATACGTCAAGAAGAAGTTCACTGTTGTGTCGGCTTGACTTTGTATGAAACTATATTTGAGAATTGTGAATTTTGATGTGTGTAACAAACTTCCCAAAACTTTGTCAAATGCAAAAATGGTCTATATGTGTCAATTGTGGATTTTCAACTACACCTTCCCAAAATTGTCATGACTATATGTGTCAATTGTGGATTTTCAACTACACCTTCCCATAACTTTATCAAATGCAAAAATGGTCTATATATGAAATGTATATTTTGATGAGTGGAACAATATTGGTATTCATGACTTTTCCATTCGAGACCATCTAGGGTTCCGAAACCGCTGCGTGGCTATGAGTTCTATGAAAATTCAAAATTCAGTGGTTCAAACTTTTCCAAATGAAAAGTTGACCATTAGACAAAATGTAGAACTTGATGAGTGTAGCAAACTTTGTATTCATGACTTTTCCATTTGGGACAATCTAGGGTCCGGTCAAAGGGTGTGTTTGTAAAAACCAATGCTTTGACTTTGGTCAAACTTGGTCAAATAGCCCATTTGATGACTTGAAATGAAAAAAGTTTGAATACAAAGTTGTTAGAGATCATCAAGATCTATATTTTATATATTGTCCATTTTTCCATTTGGATAATTTTGAGCCAATCCTAATTACATTTCTATAAAATCCAAGACGGGTTTTGGTCAAACTTGGTCAAATGACAAACTAAATTACTTCAAATGAAAATATTTTGAATACCAAGTTGTTAGATATCTTCAAGATCTAAACTTTTTATATACACAACTTTTCCATTTGAGAAAGTCTAAGTTAACAATACCCACCAATTCTTGAATCTCACACAAACTATATGAAACTATATGTGTCAATTGTGGATTTTCAACTACACCTTCCCATAACTTTGTCAAATGCAAAAATGGTCTATATATGAAATGTAGATTTTGATGAGTGGAACAATATTGGTATTCATGACTTTTCCATTCGAGACCATCTAGGGTTCCGAAACTGCTGCGTGGCTATGAATTCTATGAAAATTCAAAATTCAGTGGTTCAAACTTTTCCAAATGAAAAGTTGACCATTAGACAAAATGTAGAACTTGATGAGTGTAGCAAACTTTGTATTCATGACTTTTCCATTTGGGATAATCTAGGGTTCCGTCAAAGGGTGTGTTCATCAAGATATATATTTTTATATGATTTTTTATTTGATGAAAATTATATTCAACTAGCATACCTAATAATAAATAACAAAAATAAAAAGTTTTACGTCAATATGATGTGAAAAGAAATTTCCAGTTCATTGGATATAGTTTTTGTAAATTTATTGGAATAATATATTTTTGCATTAACAAAATACTAAACATTTCTTACAAAATCATTGCAAATTATAAAAATACCATAAGATATTTAAGTTTAAAATTTTTCATGTGTACCCTTAAACCAATTACCATATATGT